>NC_091756.1:44336340-44586340 GCF_043380555.1 Nothobranchius furzeri | reverse complement strand
TTTTTCACATCAAGTCACTCAGAGAAATCTTTTCCGTGCTCAATCTGCTTTGCTGTCATTTCCAGTTTTGAACATATCCCATCAGAGTTGAGCCATCCATCCAATGTAACAGATGGGAATAATCCCTCCCCAGACAAACTCTCCTTCTCCTGGAGGATCCCAAGACTAAAACCACTTTCTTTCACTGCTCTCTTCCACATCTTATCTGTAGGGGTGAACCTGGTCCAATATGAAAAATATCCTTTTCAGCTGCTCCAGGTTCTCCTAATTTTAAACATGATCCTATGGTGATGATAAGAACAAATCAAAATGAAAGCTTTCCACTCCTTACAGACCAGAGACCAACATTAACTGTCTCCGTTTGAAGCAATAACTCAATCCCAATCAAAAGAGCATTCCTTCCCTGGCTGCACACCACCCCTGTGTCTGCCATATTGCTTGAAGATGCCTACATAGCCACATCTTCTTGTGGCAAGGTGGAGAAACAAGGGCCTGGGTGGGATTTGCTCCCCGGACTCCCAGGTAAGAGTCACGTGCGCTAACCAGTCAGCCAAAGGGACATCCCCTTGGCCAAGTAGCCAAGGCGCATGATCAATCAGGTCACAGTGACAGGACGTCCACACTGTCACATTCTACGGGATGACTTTTCCAACAGACTACTCTCTATGACTAAATGATGAGCTCTGTTAACACCATTAACAGGATGAGATCTTTGTTTTTACTTTTAAACTTTTTTGTTGCAACACTTTACATTTATATGTGTCTGACCCGATCATACAGGGAGATCACCTTTTTAATAGGTGCTGACTAAAAATGGGGCTTTGCAGCACTCATTTTCAGTGTGTGCCAAAACTGCCCGCAATACAGCATCAGCTTAAGTGAACAAACACCACAACCAAAATGTGTGTGTGTGTGTGTGTGTGTGTGTGTGTGTGTGTGTGTGTGTGTGTGTGTGTGTGTGTGTGTGTGTGTGTGAGAGAGAGAGAGAGAGAGAGAAACAGAGAGAGAGAGAGAGAGAGAGAGAGAGAGAGAGAGAGAGAGAGATGCTTTTTGCAGAGCTCAACACTATTGGATCAGTGAGTGTGTGTGTGTTTTCCATCCAGTTCACAGTGCCGCACCCTGTCTTCTGCGCGTAAATCCTCCCACATAGCGACACCATCACTCAGCCCGTTTGCCCCAGCAGTAGTAGTAAGGGAAGAAGGTGGCACCCCCCGGACTGGTTGGACTCAGAGATGGGAGAGGAGCGGTGCAGGTTCGGGCTATGACACTGACACACTGGCCGGGAAGGATGGCTCTCAGCAGCCGGGAAATGTTGCGCTTGATCGGATCCGCCTGCCTCTGGCTGTCGCTGCTGGCGGAGGTATGTATGGGACTCGGTCTGGTGATGACCAGGTGGATCTCTTTCTGTCGGCATGGCCTGATCTTTGTACCATAATAACCTGCTCCTCGTTTGATTAATTAGGCAGATAATTGAATTAATTTTCCAATTAAAGCAGCCATAGGAGAGCTCGTGTTGGGTGTTTATAACCTGCACCCATCAACAAAGCGGGTGCAGGTCGGGGCGTTAAGGAGCGCCACATCCGCATTTTATCCAATTACCACAGGCACCGTCCAATTAAACGGCCTCTTTATTGATTCTCACGCACGCAGACACGCATGCACGGTTTTGTGCGCTCTCCACTCTCCCTCCTCGCGGTGCTGTGGAGATGAACCCTGCGCGCCCGGTTGTAACCTGTCACACCGATTCTGGTCAAAGTCAGACGTGTTGGAGCAGAAAACGGCAGGAGTCTGTACTGTCAGGTGGAGGTCAGAGGAAGTGTCCGCTAACATTCTCATGCAGGAACAAAACAAAAAAAAGTAGAGGAACAGTTAATGCATTTGTTTTTAATCTCATCCACTTTAATTTGTAAAACGTGTTTCCTGTTAATGCACATCATGAACTATGCAGAAGTCACGCTCTTCCTTGTATTTTAAAAGGATTTGGGCAGAAAGGGTTATATTATAATGAATGATGAATTTATTTTTTAGTTAATAACACTGAGCTTATTTAAACAAGAGTATTTTAAACGTATTTAATTTAGTACTTTATTATGTATTATTTTAGTTAAAAATATGCAGAAAAAATGTAAATGACCTACATTTGTGTAGCACTTTCTTAGGGTTCTACAACCCCCAAGGCACTTTACAACACAATCATTCACACAGACATTCACGCGCTAGTGATGAGGAGCTACAATGTAGCCACAGCTGCCCTGGGGCGCACTGGCAGAGGCGAGGCCTGCTGAACACTGGCACCACCGTTCCCTCTGACCACCACCAGCAGGCAAGGTGGTTTAAGTGTCTTGCCCAAGGACACAACAGCTGCATTCTCTGGTCGGAGCCAGAATCGAACCTGCAACCTTCCAATTACTGGACAACCTGCTCTGAAAAGCATCCATCCATCCATTATCCATGCCTCCATATGTTTATGTTTGTTTATGTTTATGCATTTAGCAGACACTCTTGTCCAAAGCGACTTACATATCATGCAGGGAATTGTCTGGTGCCTATATCCCCAGCAGTCTTCATGCAACTGCCTGAACATTTTCCCAGCCCACAGCAGTACAGAGACGCACAGGACAAACAACCACACACACATGCACACACACCTAATGTCAATTCAGAGGCCAATTAACCACTACAGTCATGATTTTGGGCTTTGGGAGGAAACCAGAGAACCCAGAGAGAAGCATGCCGAAAGACCCCCAGGCTGGCATTTGAACCCAGAACCTTCTTGCTGCAAGCAAACAGTGCTAACCACTGCACCACTGTGCAAACCCACAGAAAATGTCCTCTACCAAATGACCTAATTAGTTTAAACCTAAAGCTGCTATAGCAAATGCACAGAACAAGATAGGTTTTGAATGCAAACACTGTCCCTGAACACACCCCTCCCCTTGGGTATCTTCTCTGAGACCCTTCTGCAGGAACCGGAAACCCCCATTGCCAGAGGAAACGAGATAGTTCTAAACACCAGTCGCTGTATTCTAGGTCCAAACGTCTTTTATTGACCATGACTTCAAATGGTGTTTTTATTTTTGGGAATCTGGTAGTTTGTCCCAGAGTTGAAGTGGTAGCAGCCAGCTGTTTCTCCTCCTCTGATATTATTGAGTGGAGAACCTCTCACACCAGTGGTGTTCTGTTGCTAAATACACAAGTGTGTAATGAATAGAGGATCCAGGGAAGTGCTGCGGTTTGCCAAGACCAGCAACTTAATGGTCCAGGTTTTGCTTTCGGTCCAAAACGTGTTATTGGCAAAGATTTTGAGACCAATGTGAGATAACCACTTTTTCTCTGTTATCTCCAAAATATATGTACAGCTATACTGTGTTAGAAAGTTGTAAGGAGGCATGATGTTTTCCATCAGGAAGACATCAGATGACATGGGCTTTTTATTAGGTACACCTCATCAGCACTGGGTTGTTCAGCCTTTATCTTCATGTCATCGATTAAAAAGATGTTAGAAACATCCCTCAGAGGTTCTGGTCAATGTCAACATGACATCCGTTATGTGCATCTCCTGTTCCACCACATCTCAAAGCATCTGGTGACTGTGGAGGTCGTTGGAGACCAGTGGACTCACTGTCATGTTCTAGAAACCAGTTTGAAACGATCTGAGGTTTGTGGTGTGTTGTCACACTCAGACCAGCTTGTCTGGTTCCAACAAGCAGGTAACATTTAAACATTTATCCTCTTCCTTCTTCATTCTGATGCTAAGTGTGAACCTCAGCTGGTTATCTTCATCAGATCTAGAAGCTTAAAGGTGTGGAGCACATCTTTGTGGTACGAATCTAAATTACACAAGATTAAAATATGTAACAAACACCATCATTTGTGTAAAAGCAACCGATCAAATGTATCTAAAACATTTCTTATTATTTAGTGGGAGAGGAGTTAAATGCCCGCCCTGCCCCAAAACTGGAGGGTTGCAGATTTAAGCTCTACTTAATCTGTCACAGCCGACGTGTCCTTGGGCAAGACACTTCACACTTTTGCCTGCTGGTGGTGGTCAGAGGGATCTGTAGCGGTGGCAGCCTTGTTTCAGCCAGTATGGCAGCTGTGGCTGCATTGTAGCTCATCACCACCAGTCTGTACGTGTGTGTGCGTGGATGAATGACTGATTGTGTTGTAAAGTGCCTTGGGGGGCTGTAGAACTCTAGAAGGCTCTATTTAAACACAGTCCATTTACTATCTTTGGTTTGACATGTTTCTACATTTTATTTGACAAATCTTCAGCAGAAGATGAAATGCTGACCATAAAACTAAAAATGTTAGCTCTGATGTTTTTTAAGAGAGGACCAGATTTATAATGTAGGAGTCTGTTTCTGACACGCTGTCCTCAAACAATCTACAAACCGATATTATCTGAAATCAGCAGCACAACTTTTAAATAAACCAGTTGATTGACCTGGAAGGCTTTAGAAATGAAGATTCTCACTAACACTCTGTAATATTAAAACTGTAATCTGATATGTTACAAACAGAATTATAGATTAAATAATAGATCGTAGATATTAGCCTATCTTTCAGGTGTATAAAATACCAGATTACAAACAGATGTGAAAACAACCAGCTTCATGGTCGTGTCAACAATAATAATTTAGTTCTGGTCATGCTGTTTCAGAGTGCAACTTCAAGCTTCTGATGTTCCAGACTCTTTTTGACATTTAATCTGAATGCGCTGCAGGGTTTGAAGGGTCATTGATGAATTAAAGAGCAATCTACTGAGCCTTTTTCATTTTCATCTTCAGATTAAAGGAAAAACATCACCAAACAACACGCAAAATGAAGTGTCATAAAACAACTTCAGAATAAAGCATGAGATCAATAAAGCGTTTGATATCAGTCACCAATCTAGATGCCGATCATCATTTCAGTTTTAGGCACAAAATCCCACAAGTTTATTACTTTGTATTACAACTGCACTAAAATGTCTTTATCTGACACAAATTTTGTTTATAAAATGTCTTTTTAAGAGTTAAATAAAAATATTAACAAATTATTACAGAAACATGCTTACATGTGTGATACTTACATCAAATATATGAGCTCATTTATCCATTACATACAAAATGCTTGTAGCTCTTTTTTCTATCCACCTGTATGTGTGTGTATGCGTGTGTTAGCAATCGCCAAGTGGCCGCAGCTGCAGCAGATTATTGCCATAATGGAGCCATGGAATTGACATGAATGGAAGTATCAGCACTCATGTTCTCCATCACAGGTCACCTGTTAGAGCTGCAAAACCATTAGGCGGAGTACTTTCCTCTGGGAGGTGTTTGATTGTTGGTTTTCTAATGAATCTGCAGAAAGCGTTTGTTTGGGTGGTCAGACTGAGACCACTGGTTTGCTGTTATTGTTTATCCTGTTGCACGTGGCTTCACAGTATAAAGCTTGGTTTATGCTTGACACATTTACTTTCCGCATGTTGATGCGGCTCGCGGATGGAACACGCTTCACAACTCGCAGCGTTTATGGTTCATGCGGCTTGTCTCTGCGGTGAGCCAATATTCTCCTAAACTGTAGGGGGCAGCATGGAGCTCTACAGCATGCATCCAACACTAAACCATAGTAAAAGTAAAAATGACTGTTGTTTACAACATGGCATTCCAGCATTTTTAACAGCGTTCTCGTCTTTTCCGACAGTACGAGCTATTTCTCTCCAAGAATTATTAACAACATGTTGATCACGGTGATCTCTGAGAGCTGAATCATGCAAATGTCTGTGTTTACGAACCTCTGCCATACTAGTTCTTGCCAGTCCGCCAAGTTTTTCCGCGTCCGTCCGCGTGGTTAGAAAATGTCCTAGGTGCGCGGTGCGGAAAGTTTGGGCCGTGCGGAGGCGCGGTGGAGGGGCGTGGTTGTTAAAATGACGCAATTTTGCCACGCGGAGCCGTGTGGACCTCGCGGACGCGTCAAGCATAAACCAAGCTTTCAGATCATTTCACATGCAGTCATGATGCAGGTAGACTTTAGCTGTTTCTTATTTAAGCATAAACTTTGCTGTGCCTCAGGTTATGCCTTTGGATGACATTTATTGTAATTTTTAATAGATTTTCTATGTGACTGATTAGTTTGTTCACTTAGAAAAATTCACATTTTCCATTCTGTTTACTTTCATCAACATTTATGGCCATTTGCTCTTTTATAATTCAATAATACTGAATATTTTTTACCCAATTTCAGTGTTTTCACTTCATAAATCTTCATGATGTATGAAGCCTGAAAGCGACAGTCCTTATGTAGTCCTTTATTGTGTGGGGTAGCCAAGCTTTAGTGGGTGGTGGGCGTGGCCACCGCACCGTCCATGCTTAGCTCTGCCCATGGGTATTAGTGTAGTTTTGTGTGCTTGTGTGCAGTATTTTGTAGCAGTGACAAGAGGCACGGAACAGAAGTCATCCGTGCGAAGGTGAAATGTGTTGTCCTTGTTATTGTTATTCCACAGAGACTCTGTGTGTGTGTGTGTGTGTGTGTTTATATGTGTGTGTGTGTGTGTGTGTGTGTGTGTGCGTGCGTGTGTGTGTGTGTGTGTGTGTGTGTGTGTGTGTGTATGTGTGTGTGTGTGTGTGTGTGTGTGTGTGTGTGCGTGCGTGCGTGTGTGTGTGTGTGTGTGTGTGTGTGAGTGTGTGTGTGTGTGTGTGTGTGTGTGTGTGTGTATGAGTGTGTGTGTGTGTGTGTGTATGAGTGTGTGTCTATGAGTGTGTGTGAGTGTGTGTGTGTGTGTGTGCATGAACAATCTTAACTGATTTCACAGATAAAAACACCTCTGTGTGTGTACGCTGCAGTAACAATGTGTACCAGTGTTACCTGTTAGGTTTTTTGTTGAAGTGAGGATACAATGAAACTAATCTGTGAATGGGTCTGAGACATTTAATGTACACGAGTACGTAAACACCACTCTGAAATCCTCACTGCGGCAGTTATTGGACCAACTCTTTATCCGCTGCACGTGGATCCAGATACAATCTAACCACGTCCAAGGCTGGTCTTGATGAATGAGTCAACTGCGTTCTTGGCAGAAACCATTGAATTCGTGAGAACATTCCCTGAAAGTTTCAGAACCGCTGACTCCCAACGTTAGAAATAACGATAATAAAAAAAGAGCTTGTACAAATGAGTTTTACTGCATAACTGATGCAAAAATCTTTCCTCAGTGAAGTTTTGTACAAGGACACTTATTGTCACTCCATGCATTTTTCTGGCAACCAAATCAATTTCTAGTCATATGTTAGGTTTCTCTTTTCATAAATGATTGAATTTCAAATGAGCAAGAACAAAAATTCTCCGCTGCTAATTAACCCTTTCAAACATAATAGTTTCCAGTTTGCCTTTTGTTGGCACATTTGCAAATAAGCACTAAACTGTCATCATATATTACTGAATGGTAATAATGGGAATGTTAATTTATCAAATATATATTTCAGTCAAAACTCAAGTTGATTTGATTAAACATATGAAAATCAATTTTTTTTATTGACACACAAATGAAAATATATATATATATATATTGCTTTAAGATGATTAAAATCTCTCCAGAAACACCCTTTCATGCATGAAAGGGTTTTGGACGTTCAGCGTGGTGATTCTGGAACCTTCTGGCTGCAATAATAATCATAGATTATAAAGTAACTTGATCTATTTAGTGTAAAAGTGTATGCAGTGTGTGCCACTTGTGGTATTTTTATGATTTTATATTTAGCCTAATTTCCCATCGTGACTCATTTGTTCAGATTTTTAAGGTGTATTTTTTATTTCTTCCTCTGAATATTCCACCGATGAGATTCCTAAGGATTTTGTTAAATAAAAATAACAGATAATTAGATATGTTGTTCCAACAAAACAAAAAGTAAAAGTGAAACTATTAAAACTGTTTAAATGTCTTCCTCTTTTCCTGTCTGCAGGTCGTGGCCCAGGACAGTTATTTAAACGAGGTGCAGAACTCAGGTAGGCGGTTCCGTCCATCCTTCCTCTGCCTTTTTTCACCATTTGCTCGTTTTTTGTCCCTCTCTCCATTTTTCCCCCACATTCTGATTGTCATAAAGCACATCTCCTGCTGCTTTTCCCATCTTAAATCCTCCCCCTCATCCACTCCGCTCAGCCTCTCATTTTCATTTTTTCTCCCCGTACGTCCCTGAGAGGAGTGAAGGCTGTGATGAAGATGATGATGGGGGTGGGGAGATGAGCTCCTCCTTCTCAGGGTGAAATATCGGAGCTTTCACAGCGACAAATGAGTGGAATGTGGCGATAATGTAAAATAAAAAACAGCTTCATCATCACCAGATTCCTTATGAAAACCACCTCAGTGCACTTAGGCTTGTGAACAGACTGAATCATTGATCTTTTGTTGCACAAATTGGCCCAAATCATGTTTGTGCAAATTCTCCGCATGTTTGTTTTGTGAGGAGATTTTGTTGCCACACAGACACACCGAGCATGTGACTGTGAACCGTGTCAAATTCTCATTGTGGCTGGGAAATGGATTATAGGACCAGGGAGGCTGAGCGTTCCCATGGCGATGAGCAGACTGTTGTCATGGCAGTAAGGAGGGTGTGTGAGTGTTGCGGGTGTTGTGACGAATTAGAGCCTGAATGACGCAAAAATATGAGGGAGGAAGTGAGATTTGGAGAAAAAGAGAACTAAAAAGGTACGTTTATCATTGTTGAGGCAACACAATGAAAACTTATTGGTTTACATTATTCTTTTATTTAAATTTAATCTGAGTATATTAAGGTTTGATTACTGAACAAAAGGCACACAATTTATATATTTTAAACAACACAGCACAAAAAACATTTTTAAAAAACGTGTAAAATATGGATATTAGCGTAAAAAAATCACAATAAAATGAAAATAAACAAAGTTTTAAGCTTCCAAGTGGAATCCCTCTGTTTAAATGACTAGCTGCACATGAGGGATTAAAAACAAATCTGATAACTAAATCTCAGTTATGAAGGATTAAATTCAGATAAAAGTAAGCAATTTGTCATTTAGCCATCCATTGCAATTTTATTTTTGGTTAAGGGATACTAGGTCATTTTGGCTTGCACCCCCCAGAGATCAGTTTGGAAAAGATTAGTGAAATATACGTCTCCTTGCCTTCATTAGTGTCTACAGGAGTACCTCATATCTAAATCAAACAAATCAGCTGTGTTCATGATCTAAATAAAACATGCTGGAAGCAGACTGCAGCGAGAGGCATCTCAGCTCAACTTTACTAAGTCCAACGGGGAGCGGACCGGCATTCTGGCCACAGTGGCGTCTCCTTCTGACTGGAAATTTAACACTTCTCAGTTTAGTTAGTGAGAATTTAGCAAATAAAATTTGAAAGACTTGCAAACAGACATAATTATGGTATTTTGTGAACAAACTGTGAAAAGAAAATGTGCACGAATGATGCTTCAGTGTCACAATTTTTTTGTTGTCAAGCGTTACAAGAACAAATTCAGTGACACAAAGAGAAAATCAACTTATGTTTGCATCTCAAACGTGTAGCAGTCTAGTGAGATGACCTCATTTTCTTACCATTTTAGTGATCCAGAAAAAACAGAAAATACAACCCGAATAAATGACTCATGTCAGCTCACTCTACACTACTGACAGGAACTATTATCATTGGACCCAAGTTTGAACCATACTCATTATCACAGGGATTAAAGTACGGGTAGAGCTCCTCGCTAAACAAACATTCAGTAAAAGAGTAAATTGGTGTTGCTTTGACGACGTCAAAGAAGGATATCTCACCTCCATCCCAATCAACAAACACCCCAACCTTCTCCACTTTCCCAGCATGCACAGACACACCTGGAGAACTGAAAGTTTCAAACTTGTCCATCAGGAACCAGATAGACCAAAGTCCACAGTCAGAATTCCGAACCATCGCCCCGTTTTTCTGAATGGATGCTGTGGCCACGCCCAAGCACCACTCTGTCTTCTGACCCACAAACACCTCAAAATAAAACTTACATGACGAGAAGCCTCTTTGTCCCAGAGCTGCGAGGTGCATAGTGAACGTGTTGGGTCTCAGAATCTGGTTTCCCCACAAGCCCGTACCGCTGTTGTACCAGACTCGCTTCCCATCGGCAGATACGCTGAGCAGAGGGTGGGCCGTTTCTGGATCGAGTACGATGTTCACTTCATGCTGCTGCATGTATTGGAGCATCACCTCGTTCGATGCATCCGGGCAGTTGGAGAATCGATTTATCTCTTTGTTCATTTGACTCACCAATGTCCGCAGCTGAGAAATGGATCTTCTTAAAGATGTATGCGTGTGTTGTATCTCCAGGTGTTTGGTGAATACGAATCCAGACAGGTCCATGGTGGGTGGCAGAAGGGGCTGGTTCTGGTAGCTCTGGAGAAAACTAGGCAGATCTTTACTCCGTTTTAATTTCTCCAGCTTGGTTGCAGTCTCCTTTAAGTCAGAAATCTCCCTCTCCAATTGATTAATAAGTCCCTCTGCTTCTTCTTCTGCTGTTTTTCGCTTCTCCTCCACTACCCTGACAAGCTCCACCTGGATCTTCTCCATCTCAAACACCAGCTCAGATAAGTCCTGAGTTCCTTTTGCCATCACCTCTTGAGCCTCCCTCTTGCTTTTTTCCACTGACGTCCTCATGTTCTGCACCTTCTGCAGACGTTCTTGAATCTTTCGTTGCACTTTGATCTCCAACTCTCCCAGCATATCCTGCATATTGTTGTAGCCCCACTGCACAGGAACCACATCATGGTTTGTGTGGTGTGAGCTGACGCAGATGTCACACAGCACCACACCGTCATCTCTGCAGAACAACTTCAGCAGCTTGTGATGCTCCTTGCAGACATTGTCCACCAAGTTTGCCACAGGTCCGACCAATGTGTGTCTCCTCAGTGCAGAATCTGTGTAATGTGACTCCAGATGATCGTTGCAGTATGAAGAGAGGCACTCCAGGCAGGATTTGGTTGCAGCGTTTCGAGGATCTATACAGAAGTCACACTGCACCTCACTGCCAGAGCTCTGGAAGGAACTATTTGTCACATGAAGCGATCTGAATTGTGACACCAGCCCTGAAATAAAAGTGTTGACCTTCAGATTGGGTTTTCTTGTAAAGGTCTCCTTACAGACGGGACACCAGCACTTAGCTGCATTGTCCCAGTAGGATGTGATACAGGACATGCAGAAGTTGTGTCCACAGGGAGTGGACACTGGTTTGTTAAAGGTTTCAAGACAGATTGGACAAAGAAACTCCTCCTCAGATAGCAAACTGCTGCCTGATGCCATTTCTGAAACACAGAGGGGAAAAAAAAAATCACATTAACATCTAGTTTGGCTGCCATTTTACAGTAAGAAGATGCAGGGGGCTTTTTCAAACAGATATGGTGGTGGTGAAGGGCCATAAAGACTGGTCCTAGTTGAGATTCGTCAAACATTTGGATTCAGAAAACAGATGATATGTAGCATCTTAGCTCTCTTTGTGTGTGTGTTGTTGTTTTGTGTGTGTGTGTGTGTGTGTGTGTGTGTGTGTGTCTGCTCTGTCTTCTTGATCGAACACATTCCGTCAGTTGTAGTCTAAAGGGGTTCGAATGAAGACATCTGGACTTATTTGGTTCTTTGAAGAAGTTTCACTTCTCATCCAAGGGGCTTTGTCAATTCTGACTGGAATATTCCAGAAACCAAAGAAGTTAATTTGTCTTCATTCAAACTTCCCTTGGATTACCATGACCTGGATGACTGAGAACCTTCACCAGCACATTCTGTCATTTGGTTACACCAAACCTTCTCCCTCTTTTATCCAATACCTGGAATATTTTGGGAATATTTTCCAGAAATGATCTCGTTTGTGATTTTAATGATCTTGTTCATAACTTTAGGAAAAGTGAAGTGGATTTAATATGGAAACAGCTAAACTTTACTTAAAGTTAATATGAATTATGTCAGAATCTTAGGATGACTAGTTGATCTAAAAACAGGACAATTCTGTTTAAAAGGGCGTGGATCAGGAAGTGTGACCAACGAAGGTTTGATTTGGCTCCAACTTTGTCAATAAGCTCACAGTTTATTTTATTTCATATATCTGGTCCATGATCATTCATTTACTATAGTGTTTTCAGTATTTCAGACTTTTTGTCAGGGACAAATTTGTCCCTCACTCTCCTCCACCTTTTCATGCGCTTGCCACCTCTAAACTCACGTTGACCCCGGCTTTCCACGGGAGCCGTCAGCAGCACGTTACTGCAGCAGCACGTCATAGCTGCTGATAGGAACCGCTGTGGTCAACAGAACCTTTTCCACTGGAGCCGTCGGCAGCCGTCAGCAGCGCGAGTCGGCCGCGTCTCAGGAGCAGCATGTTGCGACCTTTACGCGCCGGTTCTATTTCCTACACGCGACGCCTCTGAAACGGGTCAAGTTCGACATTTTTGGGGAAGGAAAGACAGGAAATCGGACGCGGAAATGGAGAGAAGCTCCCGAGATTTTCAGAATAAAGAACGTACTGCCTTCCGGTCGCTTTACTTTAAAAAAGGTTACTAACTGTGCGGCCCCGTGAGAAGTTATCACCTAGCTAGCGGTCTCCTTTGTTTTTCAGGTCCGTATTGGCGATTATAAAACGGACAGAACATAAAAACACAAACATTTTGGAGCCATGTTGTAGTTTTCTCCTGCTTGTTGTTGTGTTTACTGACGAAGTCACTCGTGTGACTTCGTGCTCTGTCGGTGACAGCTGCTCCCCTGCTGATTCGCGTCTCGTGGGAAGGGCCAAGCAGCAGCTTACGCGAGCAAGACGTGCTGCTGCAGTAACGTGCTGCTGACGGCTCCCGTGGAAACCCGGGGTTACAGTAATTTCTATCCACGAATAGAACGCTCGCTGCATATCTTTCTACACATCCTGTGTCGAGGGAATAAAGCATTCAAATTTGTAGAGTTTTGCATGGGGTATTCTTTAAGCTGCTCCATGCTTGCCATTAGATATCTTCGGCCTTTTTTTGTTTTTGTAATGGCGGTGCTGTTGACGAAAGCGGCATCCTGACCAATCACAGTCTTGCTTTCTCCATTTTGTTGTTTGTTTATAAAAGTGGGCTCGACTCTGGCCGTCCTTGCAAGCCTGCTGGAGAGCCCTCGCAAGGACGGATAATGGCGCTACGCGTCTCCGTACTGACGCAGAAGCATAAACTAGGCACACCCTTACCATAACCACCCACTCACCAAAAATGTATGCTTTGCATAATTATAATGTACGAAAGGACATTTTTTATGTTTGTTTTAGGGTTATGGCTAGGGTAAGGGTTAGGACATGCATTTTTGGTGAGTGGATGCTTCCAACTGGCGACTAGGTAGAGCCGAAACAGATCTTGAGGGGGGAACTCAAATCGACGTAACACCGGCTTTAACATAGGATGTTGTAGACCAACTGCTTTGCCTCAGTGCTGAAAACCTGCATCTATGAGCTTGTGGCACAAACACAGGGGTACTTTGGGGCTAGTCGCGACGTCTGGGTTAAACTGGCTGCCTATTTCTACCAGAAAAGTGCGTTGTCGTCACTCTTTTAATAACAGGCTCCAAACAGAAGGCTGCAATTTCAGCTCCGACTTGCTCCTCTTGTGCCGAAGGGACCTGCATCTTTCCCGGTAATTTTTTGTTAGCACAAATTGGCTCATCAGTGTTTACTGGCCCTCCTTTATCGTATGCTTTGAACCTGAAATACTCCCAAATTGCATAAGTTGTGCTGTTTTTAGACACCAAGTTATTTGGTGCGCGACCGGTCATTTTTCTCTCCATTTTTCTCACACTCGAGATGACATTACATTCATAAACTTTATGGAACGTCTCCGAAAATTGGACAAATCATTTAAAACTATTTAAAAGGCAACTAGGCAGTTTTGCTTTGCTTTTAGCACCCCCTAGTGTCCGTTTGTAGAACCACTGCGCGTTCATCTTTTTAACACCTTAATCCAACAGCTGAAATGTCTCCCCAGCCTTGCTTAGTGTCTACAGGAGTGATTCATCACTAAATTAAACAAATCCACTGTGTTCATGATCTAAACATGCAGGAAATGTGCTGGAAGCAGATTGCAGCACCAGGTATGTCAGCTCCATTTTTTAAAGTCCCAACAGAGCAGCCGCCAGTCTGAAGTTGCAAATGGAATATTCTGCCCACAGGAGGTGACAGGGCTTAGGTGGTCTTTCACTAACCCTGTAAAAGGTCATTTTAGCTCATAGTGGCTCAAGAAAAAAAAATTAAAATACGAAGTTGCAAAAATATGGCTTTAAATAAAACAGAAAATGTAACCACATATGTTTATTTTTTTTACATGAAATTACTTTTATTTTCTTTATTTATTCCTATTTTATTCTTTTTATACTTGACCTATGTGCTCAGCTTTTTGATGGTATTGGAATTGATACCGTTGCTATTTTTTAAACACTGGCCTAATGAGTGGGTAAAATTTATTTATACCTGTACTATGTCCTTTAATTGAAATGTTACTAATGTTTGAATTCGCTTCTTAGACTTGTTATAATTTCTTTGAAAACAGGAAACTAAGCTTTTCAACGAACTACAACAAGACTAAACATCACATGTTTTGGTGCGTTCAGCAAAGCGGTACTTGATTTTTTAGACTGTTGGGGGATCACGTGACCAAATGTAACTAATTACCCTTATTGTGTCTTAAAACCAGTAAAAACAGAGAACTGGCAACCTAACTAAATGCTCTGTTAATGTTCATCCATTTGAATCATAAAACCAGTAAAACATTCAAATAGAAGAAAATAAACCCATAAATTATTCTGAAGTCCGTCCCGTGCTGATCAAGTAACTCATGGCTACATGTGGTTCAAACATCCTAAAGCACAAAAATTCACTTTGCAATGATAAAAATATGATAAAAGCGCCAGAGAAGGTGAATTTGTTTGTTTACACAAAAATCTGCGGAGGGGGAATTTGCCACATCACTTGTTTCTAGTAAGTTTCTGGTGTGTACAGAGCTTGTACAGATCAGCTAGAGATCACACAAGAAGACCTTCTGGTTCTAAGTTACAGGGAGAATAGACTTACATGAGCTGGTTTAGGCCTGGACTTCAGCCGCGAGGAGAGAGTAGAACCCACAAAGGTTGTTGTAAAGACTTTCAGTTTCCTTCTCACGCCCCTTAAAGGGACAGGCACGTGTGCGAGCAGGAACTATTTCTAGGTAAACTATCTCCATTTTGTTAGCCCAGTGAACTAGACCTAAAGTTTTCTTAGCAAAAATAATAATATATTTATGAAATGAATTAAATTATATATTTAGTTAAGTCTGGCTTACCAGGCTACATTTTAGTTTCATTATCAGCAACTCTGTGTGATTCACAGTTTCCCGTTTAATTTGTGTGTGTGTGTGTGTGTGTGTGTGTGTGTGTGTGTGTGTGTGTGTGTGTGTGTGTGTGTGTGTGTGTGTGTGTGTGTGTGTGTGTGTGTGTGTGTGTGTGTGTGTGTGTGTGTGTGTGCGTGTGTGTGTGTGTGTTTGGTGGGCATTGGGATTTGCCGTAAGGAGATAACACTGGTGGATGGCCAAGCTGCATGTGTTTCAGAGATAAGAGTGTTGTTCTGTTTCTGGAACACCTCCACCATTAATCGTAGTTTAGTTCTTCCTGTGGCTTTACGGTGGAAGAACTACCAGAGTTTTCAGGAAGAAATACTTCAGAATGACCAAAAAGTGAATTTTATGATCTTAGGATCTTGAAGGCAAGGCAGCGTTATAGCACATTTCATACACAGAAGCAGTTTAGTGTGCTTTCCAGGTGCAAGCTCAGCAAGAACACACAACATTAAAACCAACATGGCAACAGAAAGCAGCAGTTTTAAAAATAAAATTTAAAAATACTCAAATAAAATTAGATATAAGAATAAGATTAAAAAGACAAAGTTAAGGGTGAGCAGTAACAGTGCTGAAGTCATCAACGGTTGACGAAAGCATGACATTTTAAAATTTGGATTTAAAAGTTTCTTGAGTTGGGGCACATTTGAGGTCGTGAGGAAGCTGAATCCATCCGTGTAGCATATAGCTAAAAGCAGCTTAACCCTGATTGGTTCTGACCTGAGGTTCTACCAGCTGACTGTTTCATAAGGATCTCAGAGCCCTGATGGGCGTATATAAGGTGATCCGACATGTATTCTGGCCCCATACCACTGAGTGATTTATAAACTAGTAGAAGTACTTTGACATTGATTCTGTAGTTTACTGGTAACCAGTGTAGAGATTGGTTCTCTTGGTTCTTGTTAGGACTCTTGCAGCAGCATTCTGAATAAGCTGCAGTTGCTTCACAACTTTTTTGGGAAGACCAGTCAAAGGACCATTGCAATAGTCCAGCGTGCTGTAGATGAGCGCATGAATGAGTTTCTCTAGGTCTGGTCTGGACATGAGACCCCTGAGTCTTGCTACGTGATGAAGATGATAAAACGCTGATCTAGTTATAGCCTTAATGTCACCAGTGGAGCTGAGGTCTGAATCAATTATGACACCAAGATTTCTAACCTGGGTCTTGGTCTTTATTCCTCTGGAGCCAAGCTGAGTAATAACCTCCATCCTATCCATCTTATTTATAAAGACAAAAACTTCAGTGTTGTCTTGGTTTAACTGGAGAAAGTTTGACTGCATCCAATCATGAACTTGCTCTAAACACTGACAGAGTGAATCTGGGGGACCACAGTCACTATAGTTATAGAGCTAGGTAGATGTGGGTGTCATCTGCATAACTATGATAGACAATGCTGTTCTTGAAGAAGAATCGAAGACGCGATGATGAAGAATAGTAATCTTTTGTGTTAGTGAAAGACTGGAACAAGAGTGTAGTGTCTACCACTGGGGGCAGTGGAGGATAAGAAAAGTAGGTAAGCGAGAGAAGCGAATGAGGAAACAGACATCATAGGCCCAGTCCCAACACTGTGCATAGGGTGTCCCAAATCTCAAGTGCAAAAGTTGACCACACCCAAGTCTGCATTGATGGGGACTTCGGCAAAGGGTATTACCCACAATCCAATGCTGCGGGAGCAATGGCTGAAGAGCCTTTTCTGAAAATATGTATTTTCAAAAGAAAGTAGATAGTTTTAGGGCAATTAATTTATGCTCTTAATATCTAGACTAAGATTTTATGTGGACAGCAGTGAATGTAAATTACGTCAAATTATTTGTTGGTTATTTTATGCTCCCTGCCTCAATTTGGTAATTATTTGCACACGTTTGTACCACACACTCGAAGCGTTACTGCACACTTCCTCCAAGTGCACTTCACAGCAGACTGTAGAGCGCAGTGCGAGTATTGGGATTGGGCCGTTTACATAAACGCCCCGTGGACTGGCGCTGTCTATAGGAGATGCTGTAGTGGCTGGATGCCATCTTAGATGGGTCTCCATTCGCCCCCAGTGCATTTTTTTCCATGGAGGAATGTGTTTATCCATCTAAAAAACACATTTTACAATGCTTTTTCACAAAATCAGGCATATGGTATGGCATGATTGATTCAATATAAATATAATTACAGGAAATAAATAAAAACATGTTTTTTATATATATATATATATATATATATATATATATATATATATATATATATATATATATATATATATATATATATATATATATATAAAATCACAACAGGTAGGCTAGAAAAGTCTCAGATTAGTCCCACATGATCTGTTTTCAATAGCGTGCCAGCTGTTGCAACCATAGGTTGTACAAAAAGCGGGCATAGTTGCTCACTCCTCATTGACTCCAGTTGGGTTTGGGGAGTGAGAAACCCATCCATTGTGGTGGCAACGCTGTAATGCTGTCCAGCACCCATGGGGCGTCTACATATTCATGTCAATATCTGATTCTGCTACATGTGACGTTGGTTTAAATAAAGTTTGGAAAAGGAATTCTTGCCTACTCGTGCTACTTCCTGATTCAATGGCCGACCATAACAAAGAACCTTTGAATGGGGGGGGGGGGGGGGGGAATTCCCTGAAGCATTTTAAGTTTTGAACCAGTTTTACTGTGTACACAAAAGAGACATTCACCAACACAGCCCCGTCTAAGTATCCTCACAGCTACAAATTCAGGTTTCAGTGCCCACATATTAGAGGTTTTCAGTTTTATCTGCTGAATGAATTCATTATTACCAGTTCCTTTAAAAGTTGTGCCATTTTCCCCACATGTTGAAACAAGTCACTGAGGCCACAATGAAGTATGTGCAACCCGCTTTGTTCAGATTTAAACAGAAAACTTCCTCCTCAACTGGTTGTTTCAGAGGGCTGGGTTTACTCTGTGGGTATGCTGTGAGGTGTTTTTTCTTAAATACTTTAGGATCATGCTGCAGTCAATAGACAGATTGTTTATGGAATTGTGTTTCAAACTAAGCCACGTGGACGTGAAGCATTAGTGACCCTTACTCCACACCACTCTGGCAGGATATTCTCAACATTCCTGCTGAAATAATCTCTTAATGTGAAACTGACACAGGTTTATAAATAATATTACATGAACCAATGTGAACTTTTGGAGACTGAAGTCATTTAACTTATTGACTGCCAGCCGTTTTGTGATCAGAAAGCGCCTGGCTGCCAGTGTTTTAGAGCGTTTTTAGAGTCACAGAACATTGCAGTCTCTGATGATGTCAACCCCCAAACTACCAAAACAAAGAGTAGACTCACCTCTTACATCAGGAAGAAACTGTGTTTCTAGCGTTGTCTGTTCTTTCATAATCTGTTGTCGGATTGTGAGCTGCAGAAGTTTTTCCGGTTCATGCCTCGCTTTTTTCACAGCAGCGGCCCAAAACAATCTCCTAACACACAGATTTTCTGCTGATCACGTGACGTGTGATATTCGTGTGTGAAGATCAGCTTTAGAGCTGTGATGTTTGTTCTCACGGTGCGAGGGCTCGTTTCGATGCCCACCCAGTCAATGCCATTGAAGACTTCAGTCACCAACGGCAGCGATCCGTTGAATTTAAAATGACGACTTTAGTCATCAATGGCCGTAAATGAATTAAAGACAGCGGTTTTTCTCTCTGCTGCATTTGCGTTTACTGTTACCTCATCAGTCCTGCTGAATGTGAACACCATTTCTCAGAACAGAGGCTGTTCAGGAAGCGGTCTATGAAGTTTTTGTGCGACAGCGGTGGAGTTTTACTGTTTAGCAGGGCTACATGCTGAATCTTTTTAAATATGAGTCCAAGTTTTCTTTTAAACCTCCGAGTGTGAATATGCAGGGACGTGTTTTTACATGAGCAGTGACTTCTGAAAGTAGTTCAAAGTCAGTAGGCATCTCTTTGGGACGCACCGTGGATCGTCCGCCAGCTGCCTCAGATGTAGGAGAAATGCTGAAGCTGAAAATAAAAGAAGCATATGAGGCTTGTGCTTTGTAAATTCAGTCACATTCTAATGTTAATGATTGATGAAAATTTTCACAATAATATACTCTTGCAGTCCAATGTATGTCAAAATTGATTTATTTATTATTTTGATCATGTTTCATGGTCTAGTACAGGTTGGCCTGGTGGTTGGACTAAAGTCTGTGGCTCTGCAAACACAAAACACTAATGCTGAGTTCAAAGACAAATGGGACTTCAGACCATTAGATTTCCAAAAGGGAGATTTTTTCCCTCTTTAATCATTGAAAAATCAATTTATCAAAATACAAAATATAAGTAATGCACTGTTAGACTCTTGTTAAACATTTTTCTTAGCTTAAATGAAGAACAACTCCTGAAGATTAACTCTCAGTGAATGCAGCAGGTTTGATAAATTTGAACTGTAAATCTGAATACTTCACTGTCACTCACCCAGCAGCACCTAAATGATGTTTTTATGACTTCTATAATCTAACTGTGTGTCTTGAAGGTCAGAACTACATCGTGTTTGTTTCCAGCCACAGTGGTTTCTGCTCAGCTTGTTTAGGCCTTTTCATTAAAGCATGTGTTGGTTATTAATAAGCTACAGCACAAACTGCCTTCATGTTGTGGCCTAATTCACTCCTCTTTGATGTCAGCAGTTTTCCTCTCAGTCTGAGCTTCACTCCCATTTTATTTCCCAGGGAAGGTTTCTGAGGGAAGCTGGTCACCAGCGTGTTACATTAGGACTGGTTTGATGTTCTGCTCAGCGTGGATTAGGGGTGAACACACCAGGCGGGGTCCTGCTGGACATGAATGAGAGTCAATCATGTTAGCTTTTTATGTTCAGATGAAATGCAGACACGGAGATAATGAGATCTGAAATGAGTTTTACTCCGCTTCTATTCACAAACCATCCACCCCTCTTACACTCTCTGACCCAGATCCGCTTCATTTCATCCAAAAGGTCTTATTCTGATTTCCTCCTCAAGGTTTTCTCATCCTTGCCTTTCCTCTCTGTGCAGTTCCTCTGTCCTGCTCTGAGGGGTTCACAGAGCTGGGGTATTACAACGGCACCGTGTCCCAGACGGACTCTGGGGCCCCCTGTTTGAAGTGGACAGAATTTCCTGACTATGTGATGCAGTACCCGGGTCGTGGGCTCGGGGACCACAGTTACTGTAGAAACCCGGACCGTGAGTCCAATCCTTGGTGCTTCTTCAGACAAAACTCAGGAGCCATTGGGTGGGCTTATTGTGACTGCCACCAAGGTCTGTCTACACCTATTCTGATAAAAAATACAAGTAAACAAAGGTAAACATGGGACTGTTGCCACTTAACATCAAACCCGCTCTTCTCTGTTGTCAGGTGCGGTCCGTCTGGTTGGGAGTTCTGTATCTGGCAGTGGGCGTGTTGAAGTTTACCTGAATGGCCAGTGGGGGGCGGTGTGTAACTCTCACTGGACAGACCGAGATGCCAGTGTGATTTGTCGTCAGCTCGATGTGGGGTAAGAGAAAAAAAAAGCTAATGTTGGTGACACGTCTGTGTTACGGCTCCAGTTTAGGATCCGGGCACAGGTAATTAAATGAAGGTAAAAGGAGTGGGAGGAGTCGTAGGGCTGTTAAATAACAATATCTTTTAATAACATAAAAGGAGGGACTATAACCGCCTCACAGGATAATACCAGTTACACAAAGGGAAAAAGGGCTGGGGAACCAGCCCCAGGAATAAAATACAACAAAATATACCAAGCTTTCTGGTTTAGCTGGAACCTCTAAAACTTTACAAATTAAAGGCTGGTGTTCTACACCTCTGGATCAAGATAAACAAATCAAATAAACGAAACTATAACCACCGTCTGTCTAGCGTAGGACCTCTAAAACACGCACACTATTCGATTACAATCGGACACGGAACGGGAGTGAGGAGCAGGGAGACAACCCATGGGTAAGAGTTGCTCGCCGAACAGCTGATCCCACGTCATCTTTATCCTCTCCGGCACAGCTGACATAATCAGTCCTCATCTCATGCAGCTGGACTCTCCGCGCTTCGACCAGGGTTCCTGGATGACGACACTGCCACAAGTTCATTTTGAGGGAATCCCCGACGTCGCCATGGAGACGAGACGCTCTTCCTGGTTCTCACGCGCCGACAGGTTTCTTCCGCTATGCCGCTCCACAAGGAGTATGCCATAAAAAAAATGAAATACAATAATAACCACAAGCACTTACAGGCCCCACTGAATAGGGGACGTAACAGTCTGATTCAGCTCAAACCAGTTTGGCCGTGCCAGGGCCTGTGGGAGGTTACCTGGGTACCCAGAGAAAACCCGCACATGCATGAGGAGAAAATGGTTACGTCTGTGCAGAAAGGCTGCAGCCAGGATTTAAGCCTGCAATCTTCTAGCTGTGACACAACAGTGCTACCAACAGTTTCACCATGCAGCTTACAAACCTGTTCAGTTTAGTCCAACTCAATTAACAGTTCACTTTAACTCCAAGTGTCTTTTTAATGCAGCTATTTTAGTAACGCTGGATCACTGTAGGGTTAACATAAGTATTAATTTTGGGTTATTTTTAAGTTAAATATACTACACTACATGTGACCAATAAGATGTGAATTTCTATATAAATATGGAAATCCAGTCTGATTGGTCTTTGAATGTTTAACCAGAAGATTTAGAATTCTTTGTTTATTCAGGGATCGTAAGACACTTCGTATTAATTCAAACAGAGTCAAGTTTATAAAAAGTAAGACATTTATTTTCTAAATAATTAAAAACATGACAACTAGAAAACACTTAATGTGATGAATGAATCTAAGTGGATGGAATGTGAGGTGTGATGATGTGTGAATGTGATGTTATCAGAACCCTCGTATCTGGAGAAACTGAGTTCTGAGTGGGAGTGAATTTGGTCTGCTATAAACTATAGTGATGGTTTATAAAACCACATCAGACGTAATCTGTCGCGTCTACGCGCCCTCTCGGAGACCCCCCGTGGTAGATCCGGAATGTGTTGAGGTCCGGGGACCCCAAAGGTACCGAAGTCCGTAGAAGAAACCGCAGTGCAGACTAGACCGGTCTTGAGATGTCTCCAGGTCATGACAGGTAGTTATTTGTGTCTATGGAGGACTCTTAAGGAGTCGGAGTTGGTTCAGCTTTATTCTGAAGGAACCGTTTGCGGTTGGCTGTAGCATGCAACAGGTTTTGACAGCTTGTCAAAAGATGCTCTGGGTTAAAGAGGTATTGCTTCGGATGGTGGGTCCGAAGCTTTCTCAAAAACTGACTCCCTGAACTGAGTTCTGTTTTAACAACGGCCATATTTTGATTACATGGCCAACCAGAATTTGACACGTAAAGGGCTTTTACCAAACAAACCTCAGAACATCAGATAGAAGAGCTCTGATTTGTGGATCAGAAAATCTCTATGTGCAGTGACGTTTAACTTTAACTTGCGTCATGGAGATATGGTGAGTGGGTGTGAGCTTGTCAGTAGATAGTGATTCACTTGTTAAATCAATTTACTGATCATAACATAATATTCATTTCAACTTCAGTAATTTAAGCATAGATTAATCACAACATTTTTATTATTCTTCAGCCATTATTATTCATTCAATGTAGGATTTTTTTAACACTCCATTATTCATAACGTATTCATATCCCTCCTACTGTTTGAAAGTTGAATTAGAACTGTTGTAAAAAAAAAACTTGCTGCAGCCTGCTATAGCTAGTGCTAGCAACGAGCTAACACTAATATGAGCTGACTAAGAAAAAAGCCATGAAGTAAAAAGATCCACTGTCGGACAAAAAAATATTATAACTTACAAATCCAAGTGCAACAAAGCCAGGTCACCAGCAGTGTGATTTTGTAGCCTCTTTTAGCTCCCTCAAACTATTGTAGGCCGTGCCAATGTTCACTCTGGTTTTAACTCTTTGATTCACCTTCAAAGACACATTACTGTCTTACTTTTACTTCCAGGCTCCACCATGGTGCCAACAACTAAAGATTAATACTTCTTCTCGTACTTTTTATTGACGGCAAACAGAAACAGCTAACTGCTAGCCTTTATATTAGCTACCAGCTCTAAAAACAGCTAATGCTGTAAAGCAGAGACCTTCCACTAGTGCTCCCTTATGAACCTCAAAACTAGTAAGTGCAGTTTCTCTCCAGCAAAGGGCTACAGAGTTCTGTCCGATGTGAAGCTGCTCAAGTTTATGGCTCAAGAACCTCTGACACCAGTTTCAAAGCAATAGCTTAAGAAGTTAAAAATAGTCAGATTCTGATTAATTAATTTAGATTCAAAACTCTAATCCTTACATTCCAACTCAATACAGTCAGATTCAGCAAACGTATAATTATAAATGCTCACATGTGACAGTTCAGCTGAGGAAGCTTACAGATTGCATCAGATGTTCAGTCCAGTTTCTTGATCTAACACTTGAAAGCAGCCGACTAACTGAAATAGTCTTCATCACATGCAGATTACTTAATTTTGTTCTAATAAAATTCTTTCTTGCTGACTTTTAGTGACATTGGCACCACACTGCAGCACTCTCAATTTGGCTCCGGCTCCGGCCTCTTTCACTACGAGCGTTTGGGTTGTCATGGAGATGAGGACACCCTGAGTAAGTGTCGGAGCAGGACGTTCGTCACCGGTGACTGTAGCCATGGAAACGAGGCGGCAGTAGTGTGTGCACCACCAGAAGGTCAGTGTGACTTTTACACCATTGTTGCTATGAGACCTGAATATTTTCTCCCCCACAGCTGAGAAACAAGAGGCTGATGAAGGTCACACAATTAAAAGTGTGACAATCTGGGGCAGATGCTGCACATGTCGTTGTCCTCCTCTCTCAGGTACCGGCCCTCCACTGCGATTGGTCGGAGGCGAGGAAGACTTTGAAGGTCGTGTGGAGGTGTTTCATGCAGGACGGTGGGGCTCCATTTGTGACGACCAGTGGGACGACAGAGACGCAGAGGTGGTGTGCAGACAGCTCGGGTTTGGGTACGTTTAAGACTGAAGACAGGCCATAACTGTGACTGGTTCTGTAGCTGCAGGTTCAGAGGAAACTGTGTTTTTGGACAGTATTGCTATCCTTCATTTGCTTTTGACAAGATTTTATCAAGAAGTTCTGCATTGATTTGATTGGTTAACACTTAGATGTGATGTTCAAAATACCTATGGAGTACTTTTTAAAAGTGCCTTCCCTAGACTAAACTGTTCAGTAGGTCTTAGCTAAGAAGCAACCCCACACATAGATTGTCTCTGGATGCTTTATTGTTGGTAGGACTCAGGACTGATGGGAGCGCTCACCCTCTCTTATTTCTGGATGCTCTAAACAATCAGAAAGTGAATTATTCAGAGAAAATGACTCTACTCTTCATCTGACCAAACCCTGGACCTCAAGTAAAATATCAATCAGTCCCTGATGGTTTACTTAGAGAGCATGAGCTTTGCTGCTCTTCTCCCTTTGTGGGATGATGCTCTCACACTGCTCAGGTGGTGATCCGATCCCACAGCTGGATCAGCTGGTGATGGTGCGGGCAGAAGCCTTTTCCACAAACGCAGTAGGTTTTAAAGGGTTTGAGTTTATTTGCATCCCAGTGAGGGGGATTTCATTTACTTTTATTCATTCAGAACATTCTGGAGTTGAAACTTCATCGTAAAACAAACACATAACATTTTGACGATGTTTTTCTATTTAACTTCCAAACTTTTGGCCTTCTAAATATCTCAGAAGAGCATCAGAAATGAAGAACAATTTTGAATCATTTGTGTAAAACATTCAGTTTAAGTATTTTTCCTTTTTTGAAAAGATTAAATTAACAGACGCTGCAAAGAGCTGCTCCTCTCCTTAGGGGCTTAATTAGGAAGTCTTTTTTGATACAACCCAGGAGAGCAAAGCTTTGTTGTTTAAATCAGGATGAATTTGTGTGGATTACATCTGAACATGCGCAGGCGATGCCTCCTCTCAGTCTGAGCTCTCCAAAAAAAAAAAAAAAAATCACAAACAGCAAACAGGTTGTAGCTGTGAAGTGAAAAACATCCCTCAACACGCGATTGCATTATGTCTCCCAAAACACAAGAGACACATCTCGCCCTCTGTGTCTGCGTTCATAAATAATAAATAACCCGGCAGGTTTGTACAGGGCTGCACACAGACTGACGCTCACGAGTTTTGACACAGTTTAACAAAAAAGTTGCTGCGTTTCTTTCCCCAGAAGGGTTGGTTTATTCTCTCTGAAGTGTTCATGTGTGTCAAACACCGACATTTTTTCAGGTTACCAGAGTTTTACCAGTTCTCTGGAGAAAACTGGCATGCAGGTTTTAATATTTCAATACAAATAATAAAAACATTTAATAACTAATCATTTACAAATAAGTAATTCATGAATTTAACACTACTCATATGTAAAAATGTTAAAATTTGATTTCATCACAGCACAAATACACCAACCGTTTGGTTGTTTCAGAAAAGTTTTTGTGGAACCTGTTCTTACACAAACTGTGTGCATGTGTGTGTGTGTGTGTGTGTTGTAGAGGTGTAGCAAAGGCCTGGTCCTGGGCCCACTATGGTCAGGGTTCAGGCCCAATTCTGCTGGATGCTGTAAAGTGCACCGGGAATGAGCTGTTCCTGGATCAGTGCCCCCACGGTGACTGGGAGCAGCACAACTGTGACCACATGGAGGATGCTGGGGTCTCCTGCAGCCCTTATACAGGTCACACACACACACACACACACACACACACACACACACACACACACACACAGCTCCTGTAAGCAGCGGTGACCCCGGCACTGCTATTTATATCTCCAGAGCATCAATAAATCATGACTCTGTGAAGCAGCAGCTTCCTGTTTGAGACAAACGGGTTTATGAGGGGAAACAAGTCGACTCATGTAACTAAACTATGATCAATAATTGATCAGAAAAAGTTAAATGAGAGTTGTATCATTAAAGTGTATTTACAGAGTTTTGGCTTTGTTTCAGATGGGGTGGTGCGGCTGGTTGGAGGAGACAGTCCCTGGGAGGGCCGGGTGGAGGTGCTCCACAACGGAGACTGGGGGACGGTGTGTGATGACCACTGGTCCCAGCAGCATGCAGAGGTGGTCTGCAGACAGCTGGGCTACAGGTACAAACACTAGATGAAAATCAGATTTAATAACATAGTTATCAACACACATAAGGGACTTCCATTATATGCTTTTAATTTAAAGGGCATTCATTGAGTTAGCTATTTGACAATAATTCATTTCACATATTTAAAAACAACATTTTTAAACCTTTTAAAACTCTTTTTTTTTTAAGTTTCAGGCTTAAGCTGAAAAAAAAATCCTAAAGTGTTTACAAATGATCTGGCACTAAATAGGATTAACCCATTTAAAATACTTTCTCTTTTATGGAGTTTGTTTCCTGATATTTTATTTTATTCAGTGAAGTTGTCCATCCACACATCCACATCATCCCTCTGTGATCCTCTTCCCTCATTCTTGGAGCATCTTATTGCCAGGAAAAACCTGCTGATTACTTCCTGTTCAGGATGGACCTGCTAGACAGAAGAAAAGTGAATCACGTACACACAATTCCTGCAGACTGATTGACAGCGGACTCGAGAACTCATTAAATCTGGACGTCACATCCCACAACAGACGTGGCTTGTTTTTGCCTCCGTTTTTACCAGATAAATCAAAGTAAAAATAAAGGATAATGATAAAATTAACCTTTTGGTTCATCTTTTATTGAGTACATAGTATACTATACAATAGACTGCATTTGTTTAAAAAAGGAAGACCCAACGAAGATCCAGATGATACAAACCAGACAAACCAACAATAAACTCACCATTGAATATTTGAGTTTCAAAGTTTTATTTTGTTAAGGATGATCAGAAATATTGGGTTTTTACATTCTGCACATTTGGGGCATATATACTCACTGCTGTAAAAAAAACAAAGCTGAACAAAAAATGAGTGGAGATCAAAACTAGAGTCAAAGGCTGGTATAAGAGAAGGTCCTTAAGAGTCCTTAAGAGTTCTTTATGATCCAAATAATGTAGAAAAGAAAACAGCAATTATGATATTGAATATATTTTGCAGTTTTAAACTAAGATTTCTATGAAAAATGGAGGAGAACAGTTATTACACAAACCAATCTCGCCATCAGTGATGATGATGAACAGGAGGAAAATGACATTGAGGAAGATTGTCAAATATAAAATATTCTTAAATATTAAAATCTCTGATCAACTATGGATTCTTTCGGTCTTTCGGTGACTGAAAGAACGAGATCGCGGATACAAGCAGCCGAAATGAGTTTTCTTTGAAGAGTGGCTGGGATCTCCTTTAGAGATAGGGTGAGAAGCTCGGTCATTCGGGAGGGGCTCAGAGTAGACCCGCTGCTCCTCCTCATCAAGAGGAGCCAGTTGAGGTGGCTCGGGCATCCGATCAGGATGCCTCCTTGACGCCTCCCTGGTGAGGCTTTCCGGCCACATCCAACAAGTAGGAGACCTAAAGTCATGGTCTGTGTCTCTTTGTGTTCCTCATGTGTCCCCTGGTCTTCAGCCCTCCAGATATTCCCTCTCAGGTCCTGTGTTCCTTCAATCTCCCCCAGTCACCCCTCTGCAGTTTTTATAGGTTCAGCTTCTCATTTTATTAGTCTCTTTAGAATGTTTTTTCCACAGGTTTTTGTAGTTTCCCTTCCCCTTAGAGTATTAGTTTATTTAGCTGCTCATCTTGTCTTTAGGTTTTTTTTACTCTTACTCTTAGGTTATGTTAGTTTCCTCCCTGATTAGTTAATTGGTCTCACCTGGTTCTCTCTCCATACACCTGCAGCCCATTTGCCTCCCATCATGCCCCAGTGTATATAAGCCCTGTCTTGTCTCAGTGTCTTGTCGGTCCATTGCTTGTGTGTCAGCGTTGTTTTGTGCTCCAGGTGAGCTTTCGTATCTTGTCTCCATGTTTGGTGCTCTAAGTGAGCTTTTGTTACCTCGCCTCTAGGTTTTGTGCTCTGCGTGAGCTTTCATTCTCCTGGTACTCAGGATTTTGTTTTTGGCTTCCTGCCATTTTGGATTTTGGTTCATCTCCTTAATAAAAAGGGTTTTACTTTTAAACGCTCCTGCTTCATGTCATCTGGGGTATCTGCATCTTGGGTCCTAACAACCTCCTTGTTCTCAACGTGACACCTAAAGGTAGACCCAGGACATGGAGGGACTATGTCTCTCACCTGGCCAGGGAACGCCTTGGGATTCCCCTGGGGGAGCTGGCCCAAGTAGCTGGGGAGAGGGAAGTCTGGGCCTCTCGCCTTAGGCTACTGCCCCCGCGACCCGACTCCGGATGAGCGGATGAAAATGGATGGATGGATGGATGGATGGATGGATGGATGGATGGATGGATGGATCAACTATAGATTATTCTTTTTATTGTTCAATAACTTTTCAAAAATATTCCACAGTAATCTGTTTTTATAAAATATACTATATTGTTTAATAATTGTGATATATTCTGTATTTCTGAACAGTGATATGATGTTCTAAAATTAGCTAGATTATTCTAAAGTGTCTTATAAGTTAGCTATACAGTTGAAAAATAATGTTTAACCTGTTCATGTTATTTTATGTTGAGGTTTCTTTTACCAGAACAGGGTCAACGTCCATATTTGATCATTTTAGAAAAATGTAACAACAGAAATACACTTTGGTTAATAACACCCTGTGGTTGAAAAAAAAAATTAAACTACTTCAATGCGTGCCCTATAAAGGGTTAATCTTTTTTTTTCTTTCAGAGGTCATGCTGAGGTCGTAGCAGACAGGACGTTTGGTGAGGGCGTTGGTCTGATCCTCCTGGATGATGTCCACTGTGAGGGGTCGGAGACGTCCCTGCTGGACTGTAGACATGGCATCTGGGGACGGACTGACTGCTCCCACAGTGAGGACGTGGGTGTTCGCTGCAGAGGGAGATCCAGCCAGGAGACCAATGAAGTGCCGGTCATTGCTCCTTCCACAGGTAAACCATGACAGGGTCAACTGAAGTCAGGCTGATGGAGGCAGCAGTTTGAAGGTTGTTAAAACTCACTAACATTTACTGGTGTTGGACAATTTAACCAAGATCAAAACTATTAGTCCTTTTTTTTTCACAAGAAGCAACAGGATTTTTGTTATATTCAGATTTATTCAGAACATTTTGTCCTTCCACCTAAATATGGAACATGATAGTTTTCTAATGAGAATGCTGGTGTTTGACAGTCTGGACATACAGTCAGATCCATAAATATTGGGACATCGACACAATGCTAACATGTTTGGCTCTATACACCACCACAATGGATATCAAATGAAACGAACAAGATGTGTTTTAACTGCAGACTGTCAGCTTGTATTTGAGGGTATTTACATCCAAATCAGGTGAACGATGTTGGAATTACAACAGTTTGCATATGTGCCTCCCACTTGTTAAGGGACCAAAAATAATGGGACAATTAGCTTCTCAGCTGTTCCATGGCCAGGTATGTGTTATTCCCTCATTATCCTAATTACAATGAGCAGATAAAAGGTCCAGAGTTCATTTCAAGTGTGCTATTTGCATTTGGAATCTGTTGCTGTCAACTGTCAAGATGAGATCCAAAGAGCTGTCACTATCAGTGAGGCAAGCATCATTAGGCTGAAAAAACAAAAGAAACCTATCAGAGAGATAGCAAAAACATTAGGCATGGCCAAAACAACAGCTTGGAACATTCTCAAAAAGAAGGAACGCACCGGTGAGCTCAGCAACACCAAAAGACCCGGAAGACCACAGAAAAAACTGTGGTGGATGACCGAAGAATCCTTTCCCTGGTGAAGAAAACACCCTTCACAACAGTTGGCCAGATCAAGAACACTCCAGGAGGTAGGTGTATCTGTGTCAAAGTCAACAACCAAGAGAAGACTCCACCAGTGTGAATACAGAGGGTTCGCCACAAGATGTAAACCATTGGTGAGCCCCAATAACAGGAAGGCCAGATTAGAGTTTGCCAAATAACATCTAAATAAGCCTTCACAGTTCTGGAACAACATCCTACGGACAGATGAGACCAAGATCAACTTGTACTAGAGTGATGGGAAGAGAAGAGCATGGAGGCAGAAAGGAACTTCTCATGATCCTAAACATACCACCTCATCAGTGAAGCACGGTGGTGCTGGAAGTGTCATGGTGTGGGCATGTACAGCTGCCAGTGGAACTGGTTCTCTTGTATTTATTGATGATGTGACTGCTGACAAAAGCAGCATGATGGATTATGAAGTGTTTTGGGCAATAGAATCTGCTCAAATTCAGCCAAACACCTCAGAACTCATTGGACGGCGCTTCACAGTGCAGATGGACAATGACCCAAAGCATACTGCAAAAGCAACCAAAGAGTTTTTGAAGGGAAAGAAATGGACTGTTTTGCAATGGCCAAGTCAATCACCTGACCTGAATCTGATTGAGCATGCATTTCACTTGCTGAAGACAAAACTGAAGGGAAAATGCCCCAGGAACAAGCAGTAACTGAAGACTGTTGCAGTAGAGGCCTGGCAGAGCATCACCAGGGATGAAACCCAATGTCTGGTGATGTCTGTGTTCCAGACATCAGGCTGTGTTTGACTGCAAGGATTTGCAACCAAGTATTGAAATGTATAAGTTTGATTTATGGTTCTTATTATGTCCCATTACTTTTGGTCCCTTAACAAGTGGGAGGCGCATATACAAACTGTTGTAATTCCTACATCGTTCACCTGATTTGGATGTAAATACCCTCAAATACAAGCTGGCAGTCTGCAGTTAAAGCACATCTTGTTCGTTTCATTTTGATATCCATTGTGGTGGTGTGTAGAGCCAAACATGTTAGCATTGTGTCGATGTCCCAATATTTATGGACCTGACTGTATTCTCAACAACAGAAAATAAAGCTTTGCTCGCCATATCTGGTCTTTGGGGGGTCCTGCTCTGCCCGTCTACACGATCTGGTGATTAGAATAGGAACAAAGATGCACCGGATGACATTTATAACACATAACATCACTTTAGACTGGGCTTTGTGGAGGCACAGGCATGAATATGAATGAGAGTTTTCTTCCTGCCAGGCCCCCTGGTGCGTTTGGTGGGTGGCAGCAGCAGGAAGGAAGGTCGAGTCGAGGTGTATCTCCATGGAGACTGGGGAAGTATTTGTGATTCTGGCTGGAACGACCTGAACGCCGCCGTGGTGTGCAGACAGCTCGGACATAGGTTTTTGTTTCTGTCTGTCTAAAACTGTTTTGTTTTAAAACTGTACAAAAGGATAACATATTCTGGCTTTTCCTCAGTGGTGGAGCGGTGGCAGCTGGAGGGTTTGGTCAGGGGAAAGGACCCATCCACCTGGACCAGGTGAGGTGCACAGGGAAGGAGGAGTTTTTGGGAGAATGCCCCTCACTGGGTCAGAACATCCAGGGCTGCAGACGCAGAAAGGATGCAGGGGTGAAGTGCGACGTCGCACCTCGAGGGGCATCGAAGAAGACCAAGCCTCAGGAGCTGAGCTGTGGGCTGAGGAAGCTAGTAGAGGAAGAGGGGAAGGAGAGGAGCCAAAGAGAGGAGAACATGCTCAGGTACTGCAGGACCATCCATCTTCTGAACCCGCTTATCCACACAGGGTCACGGGGGGCTGGTGCCTATCTCCAGCAGTCTCTGGGCAAATAGGTGGGGTACACCCTAGACAGGTTGCCAGTCCACTGCAGGACAACACAGGACACACACACACACACACACACACACACACACACACACACACACACACACATACTTAAGGACAACAGAGAGAACAATCAACCTGACAGTCATGTTTTTGAACTGTGGGAGGAAGCCAAAGTACCCGCAGAGAATCCACACGTGCACAGGGAGAACATGCAAACTCCTAGCAGAGAGACTCCAGGCCGGGATGTGATCCCAGGACCTTCTTGCTGCAAGGCAAAAGCACCAACTATTGCACCACTGTGCTGCCCACTGCAGAACCACTTACTGTAAATATCCTCATATTCGTTCTCAAACCGTGGGGAAGGAGCTCTCTCTAGTGGTCCTAAATGGAAACTTTAATCATGCATGAAATAAAAAGGTGCTTCAGACCAGATATGCTAATAATTAAAAACAGTAGTTTTGCTTTTATGTCATTAATTTGGAGCAAAAACAGTCATAATAAAAATCCAGCATGTACATTTAATAATATTATTACTTAGGGTAAAAGTAAATGTATTTATCTGATTACCTTCACCAGCATTATATATATATATATATATATATATATATATATATATATATATATATATGTATATGTATATATCCCTTATATGTCCTTAGTGCATTTTTTGTGCAGTCAGGTGTGTTTTTGTGAATAATTTTGGCTATGCAAATGCAGTTTATCTAGTATATTGAGACGTTGTGTGTTTTGGGGGAAATTACGAAAAACAATTGCTGTACTCCATTCAATATAACAGTTAAATAATTTTGTAACATTAATGGAGTTGGTGCATTTTTAGCACCACTGACTTCCATGTAAATAAGTTTTTCTAATGAGTCTAAATATTAGCATTATTATTATTATTATTATTCTGTCTGGGTTCCCAGGCCAGTTGCAGATTCAATTTTGAGTTTTTAATGTTTCCCACTAGACTGCACATTTTCCCTATGTATATACCGGGGCAACAATTAATGCTGCATTCAAAATATTAAATAAATCAATAAAATTGATGAAAATATTTTTATGCCCATTGATGACACTCAAATGAGAAAATTTGCCCACAAAACAAATAATCTGGATATAACACACAAGAAATGTTTACATTTTTTTCCTTTGTTCACATTTCTGGTTATGATCATACACTTGGACAATAAAGGGCAAAATAAAAGGGTTAAACCTCTATATAAAATATTTTATTATATTTTGTGAGTACTGAAGCCAAGGACATAATTCATGTAAAAAATAGGGAGTTATGAAATATTATATGAGGAAATATTGTGTCTGCATTTTTTGTGCACTAAGGTTAAAATTGGGACTTTTTTATTTTTATTTTTAGAAAATATGAAATTACAGAAAAACTATAAAGTAAGCAAAAATAAATTGTATGCCTATTTGTGACACTCCAAAGCTGTGATAGTTTAACCCCAAAACAGGTCATCTGAACGTAAAACATAAAAAAATAGTAATTTAAATTTTTTTAATGTTTTTTCACATCTCTGGTATTGATCATAAACCTGGCAATAAAGGAGTTAAATCTCAGAAACACATGCATTTTTATTATATTTTGTTAGGGCTGAAGCCTAGGATGACATTCATGTAAAAAAATTGGGACATATGAAATATTATATATATATATATATATATATATATAGAGAGAGAGAGAGAGAGAGAGAGAGAGAGAGAGAGAGAGAGAGAGAGAGAGAGAGAGAGAGAGAGAGAGAGAGAGAGAGAGAGAGAGAGAGAGAGAGAGAGAGAGAGAGAGAGAGAGAGAGAGAGAGAGAGAGAGAGAGAGAGAGAGAGAGAGAGAGAGAGAGAGAGAGAGAGAGAGAGAGAGAGAGAGAGAGAGAGAGAGAGAGAGAGATCACCTTTATATTAAGCTCTATAATTTATAGTTTATGCCTTGTTTGATGTCATTCTTCTCAGCCAAACATCACCTATGTGAATTTAGATGCATTTCTTCATTTTTTCATATTGTATTACCACACTGAATTTGAAGGTAAACAAAACATTTTAAATCTGAGTAGAAAAAAATGACATATTTATTGCAGTGAAAACCCCAAATATTTGTAATGAATGCTTTTCAGCTCTCAGAATAGAACTATAGGGTGGGAGTAAAATCAAAAAAGGTCAAATGTTGCAAACAATTGTTAAATGCAAGGTTTTTTGCATAAAAATGCAAGGCATGTCTCAAGTGTTTTTCATGTAAAATTGGTAGAGTTCCACACTTTCTGTCTACCTCTGCTACTTCCAGAAATGTCCACCAGAAGACAGGTTCAGGTTTAGCAAGCCATTAACTTATACACATATATTTACAAAGAAGTTGTCATGACCAAACGCCATAGTTTATGTGTACCAAGCCTCAAAATCACACACAGCAGAACAGCAGAGGCTTTACAAGTCCAGTGGGTGTCCTTCCTGACTTTGTCCACCTGGAGGCAGCATCGAGCACACTCCCTGAAGCAGAAAGCTTTCCCTGCCTGCACCTGGCAACTATTAACATCTGATTTTGTGATGTGGTTCATAACTCAGCCTATAGGATGAGCTTGGTCTTGTTTTTCTTGCTGACTCCCGAGTCCTAACTTATGGTGAAGGGCAGCGAGAGCCATCGGGGCCAACAGAGAGCTCTGTTTGTAGGATTTCATCCTGCATCTGCCACAGATTGAATGCGCAAAAGCACCTTTACTCTTATTTAGTTTTAAGCCCCCTTTGTTTTTAAAAAGCTGTAATCGTGACGCTAAGTGGTTTCCTGGTTGCATAATAACAGGAGTAATGCGACCAGTGCGCTATCACGCGTCAGCTCGTGGATTAACTCCAGAGGGTTAAAAACACATAGTTTTTGTATTCTCTGGCAGGACCACTTGGCCATGGCAGGTGTCGGTGTGGCTCCAGTCTCAGGAGGTGGTCGGTGGCCCCCTCTGCAGCGGGACTTTGATCAGCCCTTGCTGGGTGCTGACGTCTGCATCCTGTCTCACCAGGTAAACGCTGAACTTAATTGTAATTCACTTTCTGTTAGCAGGAGGCTGATTCACTGGAACAAGTCAGCATGTCTACCTGAACTTACAGGTTTGGCAGCGATCCGTCCAGGTACGTGGTTCGAGTCGGAGCGTCTGAGCAGAGTCTCACCCCAGAGAGGGTGGTGGTTCACAAGAAGTTCAAGGGTCAGAGTGGAGGTCATGATTTAGCAATGCTAAAGCTGCCCAGCACCAAGGGTCACTGCCTGACCTTTGCACCCAAGACTAATGCAGCATGTCTTCCTGCTGCTGAGGCTGCAGCAAGAGAAACAACTCCATCATCGTGTGTTGTCATGGTTACTACAAGCTGGTCAGGTCCAGGTTTGTGTTTTTTTTATCTCGGCTTTTTCATGATAAACAGCATTCATGTCTTTTTTAACAGATTTACACATTTACACGTATAAGAGCCTGACTGTATTATTTTACTGTGAACTATTGAATCATTGGTTCTAAATATTGAACCCAAGAGTTGGATGAAGTATATTAGCTGGTTTAGACAGTTTGGTAAATCATAAAAAGCATATTATCTATCGATCACCTGTTGTATTGCTGGTAGGCTGTGCCTGTGATCCATCATTCCAGGAACAGCTGCAGTGATCAGCTTTACTGTTGAAATGATCCTTTAACTTGTTTCTCTTCATTTTTTCTGCCTCTGTCTTACATAAAGACCCATTTCACGCCAAATCCATCAGAAAGCATCAATACTTTTCTGCACATTTGAGTCAAACAGCTGCAGAAGCATAATTTAGTTTAGTTTAACACAGCTATGAGGATGCAGTGCAGTCTAAAATATTAAATCATAAAATCTAATACCAAATGTTTAATATTGAGTGTGAAGCCCTTTGTTCTTGGCCTTTTAAGTTATAAATAACCACCTGATGCACATTTTTCACACCACTAAGGGGAAACTTATAATATTAATTTACTACAAATAAACTAATCAGTGAGGTATTGTAGAAACTGTCTCTTTCACTTGCGGTGGTTGCAGAGCACTGATCTAAATGATCTCATCAGTCTAACTTTGGCGCCACCGTGTGGCTGATATTTAAAGTTTAGGATCAAATATGACAGTCTGCTAAAAATATGATCATTACATCTGTCAAGACATCATTTGAGGAGACTGAGCTGAAATGTTTTCATGGCTCTAGGGTGAATTATGGCTGATGTGTCACCTTTTAACCCCTCCCAGATTCTGTTGTGGCCTCCTGGGTCCCTCTGATGTCGTCATGGCAATGCAAGAAGCGCTATGGCAACAGCTTCTCCAGTCATGGCACACTATGTGCTGGCAGCCCTCCAGACACCAGCCTCCTCCATAGTGACGGTTGCCAGGGCAACTCGGGAGGCGGACTGGTGTGCCAGGAGGAAGAGAGCCGATGGGTCCTCGCAGGGCTTGTTGCCGGGGGTTACGGCTGCTCCGACCCATCCTCTCCAGCTCTGTACACCCGAGTCAGCCGCTTCAGGAGCTGGATCGATGAAGTCATGGACTTACACGGGCGTCCTGAGGAGACGCACACTCTCACAACGCCACAAACTGACCTGACACATGCCGACAGTGACCTTTCACACATATACGACAGGAAAGATGAGCCTTCCCACACACATGGCAAGCTCAAACACACACATGCACACCCTAACCAGCAGCCTCATGTTAAAAGCACACACACGTTCCACACAGAGGATGTGGATAAAAAACAACAAATGGTCTGATTGGGGCTGTGCTGCTGGTTACCACTTGTGCCATGTGACCACCAGAGGAGGAGATTCTCCAACTTAAAGTTTCATTCAAACCTGAATAAGATGTGTTGAAAGTATTTTTCATTGTCAATTTGTTTATGTGAGGCGGAGCAGAGACTGGTGGCTTATTTAGGTCAAGCCTGACCAGTTAATCAGCATGCTATCCAGGACCTTTTACCGATAAAGAACTGAAAAATCAGCACAGCATGATTTAAAGGACAGTAGAGTTCAGAAAAAAAATCCAAGGGGCATTTCAAAGATGGTCACACATGAATCTATGCTAATACCATCCATTCTGTGTCCTCTGTTTGACCTATTAGGAATCTAACCAACAAAATGTGTGATATTTGTGCAGGATGTGCGTCATCTCTGCCCCTCTCCTGATGTAGATTAACTCCTGCAGCAGGAGAGGCTTGTCTTCAAATTAGCGCTTTATAAAACGTGTGTTTATTTTTCAACAGGGCTTATCTTATCAGGGTGTTGTCTTATACCTTAGCTGGTGAAGAGGCTGTAGGGAGCTCAGCTCTTTAACTCAGGACCATACCACAGATTCTGCATGTTTTATCACATTTAATTAGTTTGCTTTTGGCTGAATGGTGCAAATTTTACATGGAAATTACTAAAAATTAGGTCAAGCATTCAGGGTGTGTTCATTGTAAAGAGTGGCAGAAGTGACAAAGGGAGTGATTTTTGAGTTTGCTCACATTTACAAGCACTTTTCGTTTGAACTGAGGTTTGTCTTCAAAAATAAAGAAAAGGCCCAGCTACATTTAGTCTGACCTTTAGGAAAGAAGGTGAATCAACTCAGAATAACAAAAACACAAGGAAGTGAGGGATAGGAAACAGGGTTTGTATAAAACACATGGAGCCCAGTTCTGATGTAGTCTGGGCGAAACTCAGAATAAAGGAAAAACAACATTTTATTCCTGTAATTCTCTAAACTAAACGAATTAAACAGCGGCTCTACCTCACACCGCCTCCTATTATAAGCTGCATTATCATTTCATCAGTTCTCTACAGTGTATGTAAATTAGCTGTAAAGTCCCTCTAGTGTTCAACACGAAGCACTCGGCCAGTCTGAATTCCCCCTTTTGTGAGGCCGTCGCTGCAGGCCTCGCCTGGAGCGTTGACGGCTGACGTTTTGTGAGAAACAAAAAACAGATTTTTACATGATGGCTTTAAATGTGGAGTGCAGCTTGTCAGAAATGCATGCACAGTTCAACCCATTTAATCTGCATAAGGAAGCAGAAACACAACTCAGTTTGGCAAGTGGTTAAATGTTCTGAAACATGCAAAAACGTTGGTATGGTCCTTTGAATGTGTTCAGAAGCTATTGAAGCCATTTAAAGCCGACTGCCGGGTCATATTTATGTTCTTTTGTACTGCTTTAGATAGAAACCGTAGATAGATGCTCAGATAGTTAGCTTTGTAGATAATAAATAGCCTCCCTGATGAAGTGGTGTGAGCAGAGATGTTGAACCAGCCAGAAGATGGCGCTGTTTCTCTTTCTAACAGGGCTCCCTATTAAAGTCCCTGGTGAGTTTGTTTTTCTAAGGTTGTTCTACGTGTTTTGGACCTGTGATGTTCTGTGAGTCCTTGTGTCGTGAAGCATCTTGTTACCTGCTGCTACCGTCCTCAGCCTGCTCTTCTGATTCTGTACATAAGTTCCCAGTTTCACCTCCCCAGACTCGATGTTCTGCTACGTAGAAGCTCCAAGTTCATGTGAATACAGCTTGTCCATAAGATGTGAGGCTGCAGAGTGAAAATGCTCACTCTGAACCCGTCAGCTGTTCCGTGGTGTTCTGTGCTGAATCATGGTGGAGTATTAAAGCAAAAACCTGATGAGAACAACTTCCACGTGTTGCTGTCACGTCTGTTTCCTCTCAGAACAATCACACCATCCCAAAACACACAGACTCAACAATAAAAGGGATTCATTCCAAGAGTATAATTGAAAAGTAAATCTTTTCAGCTGCTGCTTCCAGCGTTCCCTCAAGTGCTTCTAATCATTTCTTTTGTTCCTTCCTGAAACCACGGATCAGAGGAAGGCCCAGTCGGAGCGGATCGACCAGTCTCCATTGACATTCACAGAAACAGTTATTCAGAATAATTAGCTATGTTATTGTCTAATCTAAAATGGGATGAGATTACTAGAATAAAATATTGATGGTTGTGTTTGATTTATTACAAAAACCCTCCGAGTAAACATCTTTATGTTCCCACTGTCAATAAGATCGACTCAGGTTGGATGAAACGCAGCTTTAAAAAAATGAATTATTTATTAGGGAAAATCTAATGGAAGCTATTAGAACCGAGTGGTGAAGAACCTTTATTTTTCCTTATAGGTGATAAATGATTAAACTGCATCTTTGCCTCCAGTTGCCAACACATTGACATGTTAGAGTTAATTTAGCTCCATTTTTCTTCTGTTTCAAAATGGAAGTGTCACCATGTGGAAATACTTCACCGTATTTAATGTTTCACAAATAAAATAGCACAAACGAGTCTTAACTCATTGTTGATTGCTCTCTGAATGGCCTCAGTTCAGAGAAATCGACTCAAACAGGCAGGACTAGTTGTCAGATTCAGTGTTTTGAAGCTACACTTAAGAGCTTTTAACATTTTCAGCTATTGTTTTCAAACCGGTTCCACTGATTCTTGAGTAAGAAATGTGAGCAACTTCCCATTGGACAGGACTCTGCAGCCCTTTGCTGACCAGAAACTGCACTTGACAGTTTTGTGGTTTGGGTTGGAATGCTAGTGGGAAGTCTCTACCTGCTTTATGGCAACAGCTGGTGTGATGGTAGCTGATATAAAGGCTAGCAGTTAGCTTTTTCAGTTCGCTGTCCATCAAAAAACTCAGGAAGAAGAATTTAGTTTTTTCTATTGGCATCATGGCAGAGCGTGGAAGTAAAAGCGAGGAAATGGCTTTGGAGGTAAAGCAAAGAGCTGACGCCAGAAGGAACATCGGTGCAGCCTACACTCATTTGAGCTGGGCTAAAGGAGGCTACAAAATCACGAACAGAAAAAAAAGGCAGCACCGGTATTGTAGATGGTGTGAAAAACCTCTAAACCAGAGATGGAGTCACGAGTGAGTCTCACTATTTTTGTCAACTCCACCTAGTGGTTACTCATATATTACGGCGTTTGGACGTGTCCCGTTCATTTCGGGGGACTCGCACAAACAACGCTTCAAATCAACTCAAGTAACGCATGGCAGCCAATTTAAACATGCGTTTGCGTCATCAAACAGCAAGTAAATCACGGCCCTAAAGCTGCTTTGGTGAATCTACAGAACAAGCTAGGTCACACTCATCCCACCCCTCGGGTATTTTTCCTGAGATGCTTCTGCCTCAACCAGAAACCAACAATGCCAGATGAAAAGAGATAGTGCTAAACACCATTCACTGTTTTTGTAGTTCTGAACATCTTTTGTTGTCTGTGACTTCAAATGGTGTTTTTTTGGGGGGGACTCTGGTAGTTTGTCCTAAAGCAGAAGTGGTAGCAGCCGGCTGTTTCTCCTTCTCTGATATTATTGAGTGGAGAACCTCTCACATCAGTGGTGTTCTGTTGCTAAATGCATGTGCGTAATGGTGGACCCAGGGACATGCAGCGATTCAGTGAGACCGACAACCGGATAGTTTTGGCCCGAAACATGTTATTGGCTGAGGTTTTTAGACAAATGCGAGAGAACCACTTAGTTGTTTGTTTTCTTCTTTGTAAATCTCCATAATATATTTATAGCTATACTATGTTAGAATGTTGGTAAGAGACATGAAAAAAATGTTTTTAATTTTCTATTGCAGCTTTAAGGTCTCACACAATCCTAGCTTCCTTCTTTAGACTGGAGGTCAAAACTGCTGAGTCATGTTAACTTGCTAAAAGCATTCTCACCCTCAGGTGAGCAGGGTGGAGCAGTAAACCTTCCAGTTACTCCAGTATCACAGTAGTTAGCAGGTTTGTGTACCTTTAACAGATAATAATGCAGTTAATCTCAGTTAATCTGGGATCAATCTGCTCTGTAGAAGAGGACAAAACACAAAAAGTATTATTTCTAAGAAAACTAGGAACTAGCAGGGCCTTCATTGGTTTAAATGTTAAAAAGCTACAAAAACCTAGAGGTGTTTGATCATCTGATAGTAAAGATTGTGCACTCAATTTGATGGAGATTAATTCTGAGGGCGTCTGCACCAAAAAGCTCAAGACAAAAAAAAAAACATTCTTCAAATTCCTCTAAATTTCCAGGGAACTACTTACCTGCAGGCCCAAAGATAATTAACTTTACTCGACATCAGGGTCAAATGGGTCCAACCGAAGAACACTTTCTGTAAGATTGAATAAAAAGCTGCAAAAGGCCACACAGTCCTTCTGGAGGTTCAGGAAAGCGTCACAGATGGAGAACATCCAAACCTGGTGAAGCAAAGCAACAGCGATACCAAGTAGGACATCTCAAACAGCATGCAGGTGTTAACCACTCTCCATGCAGGGACTGAAAGGAGCCATTTAGAACTCATTTGGGTGATTAGGAAGGAGCAATTGAGATGAAAAGCTGAGGAGGCCATTAAAGCACTTGAAGTCAGTGCACTGCAGCAAAGATGCAAAGAGCTGGAACAGAGAGAGACCCATTTCTAGATTCTCCTTAGATCTCCCTGCAGCCTTGCACATATGAACGATGAGCGCACAAGCGAATGATGAAGAGGGATTCACACAGCACTGCCTCCAAAATTCAGGAAACTAAAAATGAGGACTTTAAAGACAAACCCAAAGAAATCAAAACGTTCTCAGAAAAGAGGCAGAATGTAGAAGTATCTCTGACACCACATCAGGGCCTCACTCTGTCTGACAGGAAGAAGGTGAAGAAAGCAAAGAATCCCCCACCCCCCCACCCCCACCACCACTCAAATAGAGGGGGTTCACAGGGTTGAATGAAGAAAGGGTTTACGTTTTTAGTTGAAAGAGAAGAAGAAAATGGTAATTGGAGTTACTAAAGAGTCTGTAGAGAGGCAGAAGTGGTTTCCAGTATCAACTCTGCCAGACAATAAAGCTCAGGGGTTGTTTGAAAGCATCAATGCTTCACTTGTTCTCATTCATCAGAGCAAACTGAAGCAGGTTGGGATGAAGTTTCCTTCTAGGATGCAGATATTCATCAGCTAGCAGAACCATATTCTGGGAAACCTGTTAAGAAGTGGGGTTAAGTAGAGCAACCACGAGCATGCAGTGTCTTACTAGCAGTAAATGGCAAACTAATGTTATCTTAAGGGTGTGGGAAACTCGTTTAATCAATACATTTGCTGTGGTCTCTGGTAGGAATCAATGCCTTGAAAGCCATACTTAGGGCAAAAAAAAAAAGCCCAGAAATGCCTGTTTCAGTACGGACAGGTCTGCTGCATCAGAGGGCAGCTCAACACAGCAGGATTTGGAGTCTAATTTCATGATATTTGCACATCTCGCCTAAGATTTGATAACAACAATGCAGCTCTACCACTGACTACTCTGGCGTGGAATTGTTGTGATGATGCTTCTTGTTTAATGTTAATTGCATTGTTGACACTATTCCGGAAGGGCAAACAGGTTTTTGACCGTTGTGGCGTGAAGACGTTTGAATGGGAATGGAAGCGAATTACCCCTGTCACTGTTTCACCTGGAATGCAATTAACATTAAACAAGAAGCATCATCACAACAATTCCATGCTTGAGGTTGTTTTATTTAAGCAAATAGTAACTCAATCAGTCAGCGTCGGATCAACACAGAGCGTCAACCAGGTCCCGGTCTAACAGCCTCAGAAGTTCAAGTAATGGACTTGACTTCTTGATTTCTACAAATAGTCAAAAAAATGTTTGCCCTTCCGGAATAGTGCCTAATGTCAACAGTGACATCACTACCTTTATTCCGACCAGTAACAATGACACGCCCGCCCCACATATCAATTAAAACATCAAGACAAAAGAAAAGGAAACAACATGTTTGGCTCCTACAGGTACTACTTTTCAACCAAATAATAATTTTGCTAGCATAGCATGCACTGAAGTGGTTGATTCCTGGAGAGAAATCTGTCAGATTTGAATGAAAACATTTGGATAGAAGCAGGTGATCAGCTGCATGGAACGTAGCTAGCCAAGTATCATGCATGTTGTTTAGTAGAGAAAATAGCAGCAAAGTAAACAACGGCCAGTGCCCACACTGCAGCCTACTGTCCTTTGAAGTGCATTTGGTGGAAGTTCATGTAAGGATTCGAGTGCATGGTGCACAACTGCCCAAATAACTGCTGAAAAAGGACAAAGGGACAAACTCCACCTGCCAAAAGTGAAGTCAATGCAGAAGTGACAAAAATAGAAGTTTCTTTTATTCTATGTTGCTTTTATATGAGCCTATTGTACTGTGTTCAGCACCTTGGGCTACTTTGATTGGTGGCAGGAAGGCGTTTAATAAATAAATAATTTAATTGAAATGATAAATAATTAGGGAAGTGACAGGTAGCAGGTGAGCCACCAACGCTAGCACTAGCAGCTTGACCCTTCCCTCAGCCTCAAGCGATAAGTGTTACAGCCTAGAAGGCAGAGGGTAGCAGAATCACTCAACCATGGAAGTGGAAACCTCCTTGGCTTCAGTTCAGCTCTTCAGAAACCTCGGGGTGATGGCACAGAGGATTTGGTAATCTTATATGTACAATCATTGATTGGGATGGTTAGCATCGCTTCATCGATTGCAACTTGGCGCTACTTTGCTGCTTTAAATGATATGAAAAATGAACGATAGTTCAATGATCAACTTTGCTGGCTGTGAATAGTGGGGTGGAGCTGTCAACTTCACTACCTGGTGGTGAGCTGGCTTCGATGGTGGGGGGTGCCGGTCAGACATGGCAAGTCTAAATGTATTGTGAGGGTCTGCTGGGAACGCCAGGTGGAGTCTCCTGTCAGAACGAGCTTCAATTCCCACCTCCGACAGAACGTCAATTTCATTGCATTTATTTTTTCCGTTCTTACCCCAGATTTTCTAAATCGTTGTGCTTGAGGAAGCCGTCTTAAATAGGAAACCTTCATCACTGAAATGGTCTCTTGGCAAATTAAGCACCTTGGTCTGAAACTGGATGGAGGACGAATAAATGCACATTTTTCTGTCCATTCATCTTTAAACTGTCCATTTTCAGCATTCACTTTCTCTTAGTGAGAAATTAGAACATGCAATGTGTCTCCCCTCCGAAAAACTGCAGAGGAATAATCAATGAATCAGCTGCTCCAAAAGTCAAGGTAACATGTCGCTCAAGCAGATGAGCAGCTTTCTGTTATTATTTAAATAGAGTGGGATCGCAGCTTGAGGGCCAGAAAGTGGAGATTCTGGGTTTGGGCCGTGGGCTGCCTATTGAGGGACACTGATTTAAAGGCTCAGGAACCCTCTGCAGGTGTTGATGGTGCTGATCAGTGTGACACTTTGAGTCTAGAATATTGAACTTTTTACCAATATTCTAATTGTTTGAGATTTTGAATAAGGGGTTCAATCCTTAATCATTACAATTATAAAAAAAATAAAGGCGGACATATCTGGCTTTGCATGTTACGAGTCTATCCAATACATTAGTGTCACCTTTTAAGTTGAATTACTGAAGTAAATAAACTTTTGCACCATATTCTAATTTTTCGAGTCTAACCTATAAACAACTGAGCTTAAAGCAACGTTTAACTTGTTTTAAACAGCAGTGATTTCCTCCCGTTTATTCTGAATAGTAGTTAGTTGAAATAATCCCTCATAAGTACATTTCTCCCCGATTCTTCGTCATGAGATTCCTCTGATTGCTGTAGAAGGTAAGATGCGGTGAGCCAGAGCTTACCTGGAATGTGTCCCAAAGCCATCTCAGTTTTTGTGAAATATGCGAGGCAACTTTTAGAGCGGTTGGTGACAAAATAGTGCATTAACGCGGGCAAATTGCACCATTTTGTAACTAAACTGCAACAAAAAAAGGAAAACCCCTCTCTTGACTTTGCAGTGTTGTACCAATTAGGTGAATCAGACTGAAAATGTACATTATCTTTTATTTTTATATCTCCACTTAGTCGCCCAGTAAGATACTGGTTTTAGCTCAACCAACTGGTGTGATTCTAATTGAGAGCTTATTGTCAGGCCATTAGTTTGGCCTTTGTGTGCAACACTTTGATCAACAAAACAAGCAAAAGCCAAAAGAAGTAAGCGTTCTAGCGAGCATTCATCTGAAGCAAACGTGTTGCAAAAATATTGACTATTTTCTGGTTCTGCTGGTACTGCTGTGAGACCCGCTAACGACCCGATTCTATGCAGCGACAGACTTCAGGCTCAGCTCTGACCAAGAACACCAAAACATCAATTAGCAGCACAATGCAATAACAGAAACCTGAACCGTGTGTGCTTTATTTTGGGTTTAAACCTCATTAAAGCCTTCTATTACAGATGTTATCAAATCCGCAGCATAAATGTATCCCCAAGCTTTAATCGGTAATTTTTAAGGTCGTGCAGCACCTTTACATAAAACAAGTAGAACATGCAGCCTCAGTTATAAGGAGACTTTTCGTGATCCCAGGTGGCAAAATATCAAATCTGTATAAAAATGTAGTTTTATTAGCCTATTTTCTGTTGTAACTTTCACAGTTTGCAGGATTTCTCTTCTGCTGTACCATGAAGCAGAAATTCACTTTTACTCCTTGTGTAGGAGTAAGATGAAATAACATGCACAGCAGTCTACAGTGTGACTCATTTTTATTTTTAGAGGAAGTGACTCATCTGAAGGAAAAAATATAAGGCCAGCATAAAAATAGATTTCCTTTCGTTTTGAGTAACTTGGCCATTTTTGGCTTATTTCAGGGATAGTTAGGCTCAGTCTTAGAGAAAACCAGGAATTAACGCAAGTCACTGGTTACAATTCAACATGTGCTCACTCACATTTTATAGGCCTCGTTACATAATCCACATCTTTTGTGGATGTTGGGTAGGCGTTACAGTTGTACCGTGCTTTTACATTTTTAACAGTTTCATGACGTTTGCTTGATAGTAAAAAAAAGTATAAAGTAGAATTTCAGAATCCAAATCCAACAGCTGTTAGTATGACTGGAGACATTTGTAGGAAGCCCCTGTGAAAGGACAGTGACGTTTCTTTCAGGACCTCGGCAAAGTCAAAAGTAATTTAAGATTCAAGAGCCTACTTCTGGCTTTTCTCCTAATTTCTTTGACACCAACGGGTCAGAGGTCTCTAACAAGGCGTGCCCCCCGTGAGTTCCTCCCTTTCCGTGTCTTTGATAAAGAGTGAGTGTCAAAGTTAACCAGCTGCTGAGCTCTCATTACTCACAGAGGGAACAGGACCAGGGGAGCTGGCCCAGATCTCAAACTCGCACAAAAACCTGAAAATAACTGAGACTGGAGTGAAAAACAGCACAAACTCACTTTTAAAATAAGCATTACTCAATACTTCAGTGAAATCTGTGCAAAAGGATGGAGAGGGAGACGGGACAAGGAGGGAGGTGTTGGACTGACGGCAGCGATTCTTTTATTTATGTTTGGAAGAATCTGTCACATTTTGAACTTAATCTGACTTTATAAGTGATTATGATGAAGACTTGATGCAGTGGTCGCTGGTGAAAAATTTTCTCGGTAGGGCTACGTGTGAAATATTTCCCTTTTTGGTCGCAATATAATTATTAGATCGAACATTTAGACAATGGCTACAATTACAAAGAAATACTTAATTCCCCTTCTCCAAATAAGCAGCTTTACAGATTCAAATTTAGAGATGCATTACACCATAATACATAATTAACATTGTACATGTTTAAGAACAACTGGAGTCCATGATTTCATTTTTTGTATTTATTCACATTTTATTTTGACATTTGTTTTCTGGCTTGAGTTTTCAGTTTCCAGCAGCCTGTGTGTCTTAATCATCTGCTCAAAGCTACCCACCTAAAAGTGCAATACCAAGCTTCACCAGCAGGGGCACAAACACGACTTCGAGTTAAAGCATGCATCAAGACAGCTGGTGAAAATGCTATTTAACTCAGAGTGCATGTAAACACACAGTTAGACAAAAGTGATAAAAATGCAAAAATGTTGTAGTTTTTTCCCTTTCTTTTCATTTTCAAATTTATTATCAAGGAGGGTGGTGCCCTAGTGCCCCCTATAGACAAGCCACCATTAAAATGTCAGCCAAGGGTTAAAGATAATCTTTTCAACGAGTTGATTTTAGTGTGCAAAGCTGTCAGTTCAATTCAAAAGTTGAGTCACTTTTAGTTAAATTCTAAATATAATCGCTCAAGATTAGACCAAAACAACTATAACACAATCATTGTTCAAAACCATAAATGAACAACTCCAAAGACACAAACCAGTGCTGAAATAGTATTTTTTTATTAAATACTTTCAAGATCCATGTTTGAAGAATAACAAAGCTATGATGAAGACCAACTAACACTCAGACAAACACTTGATAGTCGTCAATTCGTGGTTGCTTTTTCATTATACATCATGACCATGCAAAAAAAGAAAAAAAAAAAGAAAAAAAAAAAGAAAAAGAGGAAATAAAAAGAAACAGCCAGCATCCATGAGAAGGCTGGTGAGGAAAGCGCAGCCCAATAATATATCATTACAACGCAGGGAACACATCAAGGGCCTCATACCAAGCTACGGCTCCTGAACATTTTTTAGAAGATTTTTTTTGTTATTTTGCTTTTATATTTTCATGTCACCTATTCAACATTCTGGATGGATGGAATTAATATTTCAAAAGATGCAAATATATATATTAACACTAGCTCCATCCGTTTTTAGGTAGGTACATGGTAGAAATGTGTAACTGAAACATGCATATAACTAGGTGTCCCGCTCCGATTCCCCAACAGTGTGAGCGGTGTCGGTACAGGATCTACTCGGGTGCAAGATCGGCTCGGGGTCCTTCGACTGCCGATGACGTCAAAGTACGGCAAACCCACTCGGACAAAATACACTACACATCTATACTGTTGGAAAGAATTTAGCAGTTTCGTTTTTAAAATAATGTTTCTTACGACGTAAGTTTGTGTTTATAATGGTATTTGTAAAATAAAACACTATATTTTATTCATAATGTTGAACTCCTCTTTGAGCACATCCCTTGAAGGATCATAGGTATTAGCAACACCTGTGAAATTGTATTTGCAGGAAAGAAGTGTGTCCCGTTTATTGAAGTATTTTGTGTTTAGTTTTTGACGTCTTGTCCATGCGTAGTTCAGGTACGCTCATAGCTGCTAGCCAAAACTCTGGAGTTAAAAGTTTTCTGGCTTTACTAAAATACCTGTCTGTACTTATTTGATTGATGGTAGTTTTACTTTCTATTAGACTCCAAATGTAATCATTTGGCACGTTTCTAATTCATAATTTGTAATAATGTAATCGGTGATATTAGCATTAGCATTCCTATGGGTTTTTCCACGTATATTAGCATTGCGCTCACCACTCGCTGCCAAATTGCAGCCTTTGCGATTAGAAAATCTCCTTTTGTCACATCGCAATTTAATTGCACATGCAGTTAATCGTTCAGCCCTAATATACATGCAGCTCTATGCTAAAAGTGTATTTTCAAAGAGGTAATGATGGATTTCTTTGTAAAAGTTGTCCATCTTTCCAACAGAAAGATTTGCCTGGACCAACGTAACGTGATAACAACGTAACGTGATTACGTAATTCCGTAAGGTTCATGTTCAGCCAATCAACTACTTTGACGTCATCGGCAGTCGACGGACCCCGAGCTGATTTTGCACCCAAGCAGATTTTGTACCGACACCGGCACCAATCTGCCCCCCCCTCCGAGCAGGCACCATTAGAAAACCACCAAGGGTAGATTACATTGATAATTTAGTTCTGATCAATATCCTTCATTTTGTGTCGTCTTTGCTTCCTCCCTCGTGTGTGTGTGTGTTTTCACATGGAGAGTGCAGAACTCCAGCTTGGCGGATCGGCAAGTTACCAATCGACAACAGCAACATCGACGACAACAAAAAAATAATAAAACCAAAGGTTAAAACCAGTAACGACACAGAAAGGAACAAATAAACGATTCAAGAGCAGAGACACATTCAAACACCTGGGAGGGGCGGAGCCATCGGAGGCAGGGGGTCAAAGATACAACCGCAAACACTTCAGCAGCATGACAAGGGTGGCGCCGGTCACACAGCAGCGGTGCAGATATGTTACAAAAGCCGAAACACCTCCAGGTGTGTGTGTGTGTGTGATATGAAAAGATGGCTCACAGCATTGTGGGGTCAGGCGTTAGGGACACGTTGAAATTCTTAATGTTTAAATTGGAGCGTAGGGGTTAAAATCTTCATGTTTTTTTTTGTTTTATTACCCATCTTCATAAACAGTCATGCGGCCATGGGAGTGCCTACAGGAGTGTGTGTGTGTGTGTTCACATTAGCCCTGACCTTTAAGGAGCTACCATAATCTCAGGTATCTGAGGGATTAGAATGAAAGTTTTGAGAAAACAGTCTCTCCTGAAGATGAGTGAGAGTTACACAGGTGTGTGGGTGGTTCCCCAAAATGCACAGGATGAGTGTCTCTTAGATACATGTACATATATTACACCTTTCTACATATATCTATACAAACACTGCATTTACACAGTGATTCACAAACCAGGCCCTTGCAGAAAGCCGAGTGACAGACTGAGGAAATTTTAAAGAGAAGATGAATAAAAGAAGAGGGAAGGAGGGGGATAAACGAGGGAGGAGAGGGGAGTAAACATGCAAAACACAAAAGCATTTCCCGCTCGCCTTCCACCTCCACTGCATAAAAACATAACATGTTAAATGTGAACAACAAAATCCCTCGTTAAACTGAATAATCTCAGCTCTTCTATTTAAAGAGTCTTGATGATAGGGTCAGTGATAGCAAAAGAAAATAAAATGAAAATAAAATAAACACTCCGCTTTTTCACAAGAACGCAAAATGGATCAGGATGCCAAAAAAAAAAACACGTGACCTGCCCCAGTCCCACAACAACACAATATCCGTTCAGTCGGAAAACAAGCACACAAACGAAAACACAAACACGTAAAAAGCCTACACTAAAGTTCTACACTTTGGTGCTTCATGTTTCTGATATCAAGTTTCTCTCCTCATCAAGTTCTCGGAGTAAACTTGATGATCGTTTCCCCCCTCTAATTCATCGGAGGAAATTTTCCCTTCATCTCAACATCCAGGTAGTGAGCAGGACACTCCCATCCCAGTAATCCCTAAATGTGTACAAAAATCTCAGCTGCTTAGCTCCTGCTGCTCTCAGCTCCTCTCTTATTACATAATGATAAATGCTTGGTTGGGTTTTGGTGGTTTCTGGTACATCTAGTCATAGTTTACACTGTATATTCATTACTCATACTCATAAACTGTCACAAGTTCAACTGTATATCCTCTCCTCCCCCAGGACGTCTCATCTTGCACAGGCAGAAAAAAAGATGGCTGCCAGGGGAGGAACAGAGGGCAAAGATGCACCCTCCAATCAGGCGCCAGATGCATGCATCATCTCATGGGGCCGGGGTCTTGTGTTCAGCCGGTCCCCAGCAGGTCAAAGGAGGGACAGGATTGGTTGGTAACGTAGAGAGGGATGCAATTTCGCCCGGCCGGGCTCCTGGCACTAGCCAATCCACGCAGAGGACGCACCTCTTAAACTCACTTGCTGAAAAAACTGCCCCCCACAACTCACTCCAGCAGACTGGAGGCTCAGGACCACTGGGGAGGGAGAGAAGAGGAGCTAGTTAGGGGTTAGCTGGAACTCACTCGCATACAGAACATTTATAAGCTTTGTTTTCCAGTCTGGACATCATTTCAACCCTTTATCTGCTGATGAGTGTGAACACGACAATAGTTGAAGCATCTCTGTTCCCGACTCAAAAACAAATTAGGTCCTATTTTTAGGTGAAACATGTCACGGTCTGTTAAAACATTAAAAACCTGCTCACCTACTCATCTCTGTGCTTCCAATGTGAATTCCTAGAACCTACTAGAATCTAATCTACCCAAGTAAAAAGAACCAAGGAGAATAATGTCCATCACACAAAGTGGGCGGAGCCTGTACACCTTTTGAAACAGAGCATCAGGTTCCAAACCTCAAACAGGTGGCTCAAATGAAATCTACATGGTTCTGATTCCAAGATCAATAGGTAGTTTATTATAAATGAATCGATTTTCTATTGACTTCATTGATAAATATCTGTAATTCCTCACCTCCTCCGGTTTCTTCTTCTTTACCTTTAATAAACAGCCTCCTAAACTGAGGCACAGCAGAGAGAACGCAGGAGGGAACAGGAAGTCATTTCAGGCTAAATTTGAAACAAAGTTCACCCTTTTCTACAGTTAAAGTCCATTTCTGACTGGGCTTTGAATGGTGGCGATGAACAGGGGACGGCATTCAAGATAGTTCTCTATTTCCTGGCGAGAGTTTTAGGGACTCGGTTATGAGCCGCGGGAATTCTGAACACGTTCAACAACAAGTTCTCACAACAAATAAGGGGCAAAATTAAGATAATTTAAGACTCAGTTGCAACAAGGAAAATGTACACAATAATCGGTCACAAATATTTTGTACTCGCGTCATTCGGACCACTTATTAGGCCACCTATTGCTAAAACACTGACCTAACATGCATCAGCTAAAAATGGGCAGAATTTCCCACAATTCTTAATTTCAAACAAGTCACCAACAGCTGCAGCCCACTTAGATCCACCTTAGATATTCAATATTATTGATACAACATTAATCGGGCAGATATCCGCAACAAAATTTAATATCGGGAAAAAATTGGTATCGGTTTTCAGTTTTTAACATGCCAGGGGGTCTCATTTATCAAACATTGATTAAGAATCCTTACTAAAACCGTACTTAAGCTCAGCAAAAAAAATTTACTCATGCCAAGTAGGTTTGTGATCTATCAAACATGGAGTACGCACAGCTGCACGCAATCTCCGCTTCATAAATCAGAGACTAACGAGAAAGGTTCTCAGCTGCTTTTTAGTCACATCCCGCCCTCACCACGCCCACTTACTGCCATAAATAGTCAATGCAAAAAAACCTTGTGGATCTCATGTATATACATAAGCCGGCTTGTTGCAGCATTTTGATCATGACCGCAGATCAAGGAAGCGCTATTTCACAAACAGAAATTGAGGTACTTGTGGGTGAGGTGGAGAAATGAAAGGAAGTGCTTTTGCAAAACAAATAAGAGAAAATCCATGGAGTGGCACAGCGTTGCTGAAGCCGTCAATGCTGAGTTCTTCAGAGAGATCTGTGGCGGATATAAAAAAATGGTCCAATCGGAATTCAATCCCAAGGCTCCCAGGTGAAAGTCACGCACGCTAACCAGTCACCCAAACAGAGATCTCCCTTGTCCAAGTAGTCAGGGCGCATGATCAAACGGGTCACAGTGACAGGACGCTCACACGGTCACAGACGCATGACATTCTGTCTCAGTCTGTCCCCCCGCTGATATTCTGCGCTTCAGGCTGTGTGTGTATGCGCGTGTGTGAGTGTGCGCGCACATGTGTGTGTGTGGGGTCTTGTTCTGTGTGAAAACGAAGCAGTACAAGTGATAATGCTGCAGGGTTTCATAATTTTATCCTTCTCAGCAGCAGCACTGCAGGTGCTCTCCATGTCCAAAATGTGCGTAAGCCAGGTCCTTAGTCAACGTAAAGTTGCTCACATTTTTACGCTAAGTTTTCTTTCATAAATCTCAAAGTTTGCGTGGAAAGTTGCTTACGCAGTTTTCCGACCCCGTTTTGTGCATAAGCAAGCTTTATGAATGAGGCCCCTGACATGTAATATACATAAAACTCTTCAGCTACTTGTCCTCTCCCTAAAAATGTCTAAGTATCAGAGTTAAAGTATTTGAACTATTTTAATTTTGCATGACTTATGAGGCAGAATTTCCTAGGGATGCACCGATGGATCGGCATTTGATCGTAATCGGCCGATAGCGCCCCTATCGGTTTTGATCGGAATTTTCAAAATAGATCAAAGCAAACCGATCAGGTAGGGTTGTCACGGTAACCAGTGTAGCGGTAAACCCCGGTAAAAAAAAAAAAGTTGACAATAATAATAACCGTCTTGTTTTTTAAAAAACTATGTTATCTTGGTGGGTTTACCGTGGCTGCGGTGTAGGCGCGGTGACCCTTACCAGCCACCGTATCATCGGCTGAAGTTGCCGGCTGCACATGCGCGGTTTGCGGTTTACAACCAAAACTTTCTTGAAGCTAAAGCTGAAATAATGGTCAAAGGAGGAGACGGCAGCGCTCAGGACATTTATTATCCCTCAAAGAAGACAAAGTCGGAAGTACGGGCATCTTTTAGATATTTGAAGAATGCCGAGGGAGTTTATAGAAGACGGACGGCTATCCTGTTTGCAGCACGTGCAGAAAAAGTGTCTGTGAAAGGCAGCAACGCTTCAAATCTCATGACACATCTGCGTGACCATCACCCACAACTCTACAGTCAACGCAAGGCAAGTTAACGTTAGCGTTTTAGCTAAAATGCGTGATCCGAGGATTTGGGTTGAGGGAGAATGCAAGGAGTCGCTATATAAAGCAGCCGCAGCGCTGCTACCTGCATATAAACCGTGTCACGGACACCCCCATGTTGAAATGACGCTATGCATTACGGGGCTCCCAGGGGCAGATAAGAGTTGGTCTCTCTCCGAGAATAATTATGAATTTAACAATGATTACTGCCTGATGACATTTTCCCACATCTGCAAAGCTCACTGGAAGGACACAAACCGAGGACAATATTTTCCTGATATAGGGATTATTACTCAAGTAAGGGTAAAAAAGTATCTGATTAGAAGGCTACTTGAGTACTGAGTATCATCTGAACTAATATTTTTTAAATGATGACATCAAACAGACATAAAATAAGAAGTTATGGGCAAATATTGGTATTTTAAAGACTAAAGGGAAAAATGTAAACAAATAGAAAACATAATTACAAAATAACACATTTTAGGCAAAATTTAGACACAAACTGAGGACAATATTTCCTGACATACAGGATTTATTTAATTGTGTGAAAATGTAGCGCGTTTAAAAAAAATACCGCGATAATACCGAAAACCGTGGTAATTTTGGTCACAATAACTGTGAGGTTAAATTTTCACACCGTGACAAGTCTAATACAGACCATTTTAGATTAGGTTACATTTCCTTTATTCCCAGATTATGTAGTTTGTAGCACTCATCATAATGTTGTAGAAAATTTCTGGCCAATCCACGTGATCGGTATCAGTGATCGGTATCGGTGATCAGCATTCTTTGATATCGGTATCGGTGATCGGCAGCAAAAAACCTGATCGGTGCATCCCTAGAATTTCCCCCCGTGTTGCGAACGTACGCTGACCACACAGCACGTAGCTACGTGTAGCTAGCAGCTAACAAACAACTAAAACCAAAACAGAATCTTCACTCAAGGTTTTTCTTAGCTGAAAATCTTTATCACCATAGCTGCAATATACGTACAGAAAAAGAACAAATACATTACTAATACACACATCTTAGCTCAAAGAGAATGGGATTCAGCTGTTGATGGAGGCAAATGAAATGTCCCACTTTTTCAGTCACTAATTTAAATTTAACTAGCGGTCATTTTGTGGAGTAGGTGTTTAAAACACAGGCATGTGTGATAGGAGAAATATGATGTTAGGGACCAAAAAAGTTTTAGTTTTTAATTTCATGAGGGGTAACCCAGCTTATATCGATCTGGTTTATATCCATCAGACACCAAGAGTGGATATAAAATATTGGATATAGTTAAAAAAAAATACAATATTGAGCATCCCTACAAAAGAGCTTTAAGGTTATACGAACTTCTAACCATGGGAATTTTTGTGTTTTGAAATAGCAACAGCAGATTAGACTGTAAAAGACGAAGATTACAGTGGTCCCTAGTTGGAAATAAACATCTCTAACTGCAGGAGGACAATCGAGCCTCTGGGTCTAACAAATTTATCATAAGACCTTAGCGATCAACAATTAGACCTCTAAAGCGGTCCCTGGTGTACACGTTTCATTTACAGAAGGTTTAGACCGCCACACATTCCTGAGTAACACACTAGTGTTCATCTAAAGCCACAAAGTTATACTGACTGTTTTACTGTGAAGATGTTTCGAACAGACGCACCTGATCACTGTAGTGGTGCAGCAGGAGCTCCTGAGCAATGAAAGTGAACGTTCAGCCACTTCCCATCGCGGCGATGCCACACCCGGGTCTCCTCTGACTGGCTGGAACGAGGGCGGCCCGTGGAGTCCACAAACTGCGTGAGGCGAATGTAGGCGATGCATGCGGCGTCCTCGCCGATGAGGTGCACATGGGGGTTGAGCAGGGTGGTGTGTACAGGCTTGTGGTTCTTACTCAGCACTGGACAGAACAGAGAAAAACAACGTGTTCAGGGATGGTGGGATAGTCGTATCTGAGGGAGAAATTTAGCATGAGGACGGATCAGTCAGAATGACAGGGATAAGCTGTCATTTCACTACACTTCAGGCATGAAAGCACATGAAGGAAAACTCTTGGGAGGAAACAAAGTAGACTACACCATCAGAGTGTGAGTGTGTGTGTGTATACAGCAGAGAAAACACATAAAAAGCCTCCTTGATGTTTTGTCTCAAAACAAAATCATCCTTCAGGAAAAGTAACTTCAAAACTGGTAAAAGTAACACTTTGTTTTGAGGAAAACGGATCGTTTTTAAAGTTTTGGTTTGAAAGGAAACTGAATAAATAAGTGATTATACTATTTTTAGGCTCCCAAAGCCTCCTGATCAAAACCTTCAGTGATTTTGGCCTCGATAACAAACTCAAGAGTATGTTTGCTATCCTGGGTCAAAGAGGAGCAGACGTCCTCAAAGTCTGAATGACACTCCCCCTGGGTGCTTTAAATCACATCTGAAGATGCTCCTCTCTAATGCCCAGATGTTTTTCAGATAATAATGTTAAGAACAAGCAGAAAGAGCTATATGACATTTTCGATAAGTTCTTGGATAAACATTTACAACAGATTAAAGATCAACTTTACTCGTATTTTTAATACATTTGCAGTGGTCTCTAGTAGGAACAACCACCTTGTAAGATGTTCTCTGGGAAAAAAAAAACTCTGATGCTCCTGTTTGATGACAGAAGTAAGCCAGAGAATGTGAAAACAGACGAAAGGCTTTGGAGTCTTATTTCCAGATTTATGGACATCTCGGCTGATTGGCTAACAGCAATGCAACTCTACCACTGACTGTTTGATCTGCAACATTGATGTTTTATCTCCACAAATGACACAAGCCTGGAGAACTTCTGCTGTGTGGTGGGGATGCTAATGCTAACGGTTAGCTTCTACTAGTCAAAATGTTCTCTGTTGTTTCCTGGACACTAAAACAATGGACTTCCCCATCATGAGTCAAGATGGGTGAGTCCATGAATGTTAATTGACAGTGCAACGTACAGTGCGGGCCAAAAGTTTGGACACACCTTCTCATTCAATGAGTTGTCTTTATTTCAGGACCCTGACCATTTACAAAGGGGCCAACAAGCGCCAACCACCTCTGGGAACTCATTCAAGACTGTTGGAAAACCATTTCAGGTGACTACCTCTTGTAGCTCATCAAGATGATGCCAAGAGTGTTTAAAGCAGTAATCAGAGCAAAGGGTGGCTATTTAGAAGAAAATAGAATATAAAACATGTTTTTAGTTATTTCACCTTTTTTGGTTTGGCCTTCAGTGAGAATCTACTAATGTAAGTGGTCATGAAAATAAAGAAAGCACACTGAATGAGAAGGTGTGCCCAAACTTTTGGCCTGTACTGTAGATCTATCAGGATTTTCTGAATAGTGTTTTTCTGGTCTGTTCTCTATCAGCAGCTAATGCAGGAGAAAGGTGTAAGAGACTGTTTGTTTTCAGCCTAAATTTAAACTCAGAGTGACCAGAGTGATCATTTTCAAAAATTTCAAAAATAAGTCAAAATGGTTACTCAGTGAACCTGCTCTTTAATTTTAAACAATCAAAACAAAAATGGATACAACTTAATTTTACTGATATTGAGCAACAATTTCACGTGGTAGCAGCTGAGACTTACAATACAAGCTCAGAGCACTAGTCTTCATACAAGATCTTAGCTTTGACCATGATCATTTCTCAACAGTACACCTTAGTACTGCCATCCATTGTTGGCCGCTTATGCGGGGTCGGGTCGCGGGGGCAGTAGCCAAAGCAGGGAGGCCCAGACTTCCCTTTCCCCAGCCACTTTGGCCAGCTTCTCCAGGGAAATCCCAAGACGTTTCCTGGCCAGACGAGAGACATAGTCCCTCCAGCGTGTCCTGGGTCTTCCTTTAGGTCTGGTTGGACGTGCCAACAAAATCTCACTAGGGAGGTGTCCAGGAGGCATCCTAACTAGATGCCCAAGCCACTTCAACTGGCTCCTCTCGAGGCAGCAGATCTACTCTGAGCCGCTCTCAGAGATAGGGTGAGAAGCTCTGTCATCCAAGGGAGAGCCCAGCCACCCTGTGGAGAACACTCATTTCGGCTGCTTTTACCCACGACCTCATTCTTTCGGTCACTACCCAAAGCTTGTGACCTTAGGTGAGGGTTGGCATGTAGATGAACAAGTAAATTGAGAGTTTCACCTTCTGGCTCAGTTTTCTCTTCACAATGACAGACCGGTACAACGCCCGCATCATTGCAGATGCAGCACCAATCTGCCTATCGATCTCGTGTTCCATCTTTCCCTCTCTCGTGAACAAGACCTTGAGATACTTAAACTCCTCCACTTGGGGCAGGATCTCATCCCCGACTCGGAGAAGGTGTTCTACCTTTTTTCGACTCAAGACCATGGTCTCAGATTTAGAGGAGCTGATTCTAATCCCAACTGCTTCACTCAGCTGAAAACCGCTTCAGTGAGAGCCGGAGATGACGTTCTGATGAAGCCAAGTGGACCACATTATCAGCAAAAAGCAGAGACCACCAAAACTAATCCCCTCAACACATTGGCTGCGCCTAGAAAACCTATACATAAAAGTTATAAACAGAATTGGAAACAAAGGGCAGCCTTGCCAGAGTCCAACTCTCAAATGAAACAAATTTGACTTACTGCCGGCAATGGGGACCAAGCTGTGGCACCGGTCATACAGGGACCTAACGGCCTGTATCAGAGGGCTTAGTACCTCATACTCCCGAAGTACCTCCCAAAGGGTCTCCCGAGAGATGCGGTTGAACACCTTCTCCAAATCCATAAAACACATGTAGATTGGTTGGGCAAACTCCCACGCACCCGGCTGGACCCCCCAAAGGGTATAGAGCTGGTCCAGTGTTCCACGGCCAGGACGAAAACCACATTAATTCTCCTGAATCTGAGGTTAGACAATCCGTCACAGCCTCCTCTCCAGAACCCCTGAATAGACCTTACCAGGAAGGCTCAGAAGTGTGATCCCCTGTAGTTGGAACACATCCCGATGTCCACGTGACATTGCGGAGCCGCATCAGCCAACACAACCCTACAAGATCCAGAGCCTTAAGGAACTCTGGGCGGATCTTATCCACCCCCGGAGACTATCCATCAAGGAGCCTTTTGACCACCTCAGCACCAGAAATTGGAGAGCCCAACCGAAAGTCCCCAGACTCTGCTTCCTCACTGCCAGTGGGATTGACAAGGTCTTTGAAGTACTCTGCCCACCAATCCACAATGTCCCAAGTAGAGGTCAGCACCCTACCGTCCCAACTATAAACAGTGTTGGTAGCGCACTACTGTCTCCTCTTGAGGTGCCGGATGTTGGACCAAAATCTCTCCGAAGCTATACAGAAGTCTTGCTCCATGGTCTCACCAAACTTGTCCCACACCCGGGTTTTTTGCCTCTGTGACCACCTGAGTCGCATTCTGCTTGGTCTACCAGTACCCATCAGCTACCTCTGGAGTCCCACAGGAAAAAAAAAAAAGACCCGATAGGACTCTTTCGTCAGCTTGACAGCATCCCTAACTGTTGGTATCCACCAGTGGGTTCGTGGATTGCCACCGCGACAGACACAGACAACCCTGGGGCCGCAGCTCCGGTCGGCCGTCTGGACAAAGCACGGGGCAGGGCTCACTTGGACTCAATGTCCCGCGCCTCCCCTGGAGCATTTCGGAAGTTCTGTTGGATGTGGAAATTGAAACTTCTTCTGACAGGAGACTCCACCAAACGTTCCCAGCAAACCCTCCCAATAATTTTGGGCCTGCCAGGTCACCACCAGATAGTGGTCAGTTGACAGCTCCACCCCTCTCTTCACCCGCGTGTCCAAGACATCGACCACAGACCAGATGAAACAACAACAAAGTCGATCGAGTTGAATTAAAAATAGCAACAAAAAATAAAAATAAAAAATTAGCAATAAAAAGTAATACATTTCATTTTAAAGCATCTAATCTTTGTAATTCCTTTCTGCCCCTGAAGCTTAGCTTTTAAAATAAGTTTCACAATTAAAGGTTCAATTAAAAGCTTTACATTTAGTGCAGTTTGCACTGACTGTTGTTATTTTGTAGTAAACATCTTAAAAAAATAAACAACAGCTTTCTTTAGGGGGAAATCAAAGGCCAGATGTTTTAAAGTTTCCTCCAAAGACATGATGCATGTTCCTTACCTGGCAGCCACATTTACACTGTGTGACAGACAAGTGCAGGAGAACACTTACAGTTTTCAAAGTAGAACTTGTGGAAGTCCATGCCTTCCACTAGGTTTCCCAGAGCTTCTGGTTCAAAAGAGGTGAGTCCAGGATCACAAATCTTCCTGTAGAAGGATAGTGGAAAAAAAAAAACATCTGACTATAACAAAAATTCACACGTTCCAATAAAAATCCACATTTTCCCACCAAGAACTCACGTGTAGGCATCAAAATCTCCATTGTTAATGGCTTCAATCAGCTGCTCCGTTATCTTAATTATCTCCTGTTTACGAGCTGCAGCAAACAGGAAACAGAAAACACAGAAAGAGAAGGACGCTGGTGAGAAGGCCGATGAGACAACTGATTGGCATCTTTTCTCATAACCTCAGCTGGTGTCTCCCTTCACACTCCATAGCTCACTGCTCCTCTTAACCCCAACGCAGCTCGACCTCATCTCAGCGTGTCGCTCATCTTCTCACCTTCTGTGTGACGTCACTGAAATCAGCTCGGCTGTGAGCGCGTGCTGACACCAAACCACAAACTGCCCGAGAACACCACAGGCTCACGAAAATATCTCCAACAAAATTATCAGCTTTTATCACAAGCTCGTACAGTGATCTGACACATCTCAGCAAAAACAAGGGCAGTTATCTCTTTCAGATAATGTGGGACAAAAAAATATTCAGAGGTCTCTGTAATGAAGATTTACCAGAAACTCTTAAAGACAACTTTTTTGAAAGAAAGCATAATTGAAATGTCTGAGTTCTGATGTTTATGACCTTTTGTAGTCGCAGACACACTTTAGGAATCAACTAAACCAACTAGAGATTTTCAGCACTTTGTCATTGTTTCTCCCACAGAAAGCCTCCTTACTTTCACTCATCTCACTTTCAGATTCACAAAATGTCACATTAATCACCCGTCTGTTGAGAATCTGGTAGAGAAAGTTCACGTCAACATTGACGCTCCTTGTATCAACACTCAAAGCAAAAACAAAATAAATAAAATTGGGTAAAAGAAAAGAAGTCCAACATATATTTAGACCAACAATGTGATAAATTACTTTTCAAGGGTTTTACAGAATAAAAACCAGTGAACCTGAACTTGTTTCACTTCATGTTTCTACTACTTCACATTTAAAATTAAGTTATGTGTTCAGGTGGAAAAGAGCCCATCCATAACATAACAGAGGCTAAATCACATTAAAATGCTTTTAGCAGAAAGAGCTACATGAAAGTGTTTGGAAAGTTTGAAAACAGGAATTTAGTGACGTCATCTGTGAGGTTTAATTAACCTATTCCACTTGTCCGTCTACAGTAGTGACTATGTCTTATAGTTCTATGTCCAACCACATTTTACACGCACACGACCAGAGGGCTCATTTTACAAGATATTTAGATGGTATCAGCTCAGTTTGCTTACATGTGATAACATCTGAGGCAGGACTCAATACAATTACATTTAAAACATTGTAACATCCAGCAATGGTCAGTTTTCACCTACAGATTGACCTACATGCCATTCTGCAGACATAAATTTCATTCTCTAAAGTGGATTTTACATCCTAGCTTCCAACAAACCCAGAAGGATACTGCAGCCTTGTTGACATTTCAGGAGGAATAAACAAACAAAGCCTTCTTTTGATAACACAGCAGGATTGCTCATTCTCTGAATAAAGTGACTATTTTCAGCCCATATAAGTTAATCAATCGTGAAATGAAACAACAATAATGGTTGATGAATAATAATAATAATGTCTTGATTAATCTGTGCTTGAATTAATAAGGTTGATTAATCTGTGCTTGAATTACTGAAGTTTGAAATGAATGTTATTATTACAATGAAAGATTTATACATATGATGATTAGTAATGCTTGATGACAAGTGAATCGTTATCTACACTCAGACACAAGGTTCATTAGAGATAAATTAAAGTTGAGTTAAACGTCATGACACAGATATTTTCTTAGCCACAAATCAGAGCATCCTGTATCTGAAAGAAGGCGTGCTGTTCTGAGGTTTGCTTGTTAACACCCCTTAACATGGCACGTCCCAGTTGGCCAAGTAAATCATAATATGAGAATATTAAAACAGAGCTCACTTGACGGCGAGTCAGTTCTAGAGAAAGCTATGGACAGGCCATCCGGAGCGAACTCTCTTTAACCAAGAGTCATTTTGGCAAGATGTCAAAACCCTGCTACACGCTGAAGCTGACACAGCAAACGGTACCTGCAGAACAAAGCTGATACAGTTCCGACTCCCTAAGAGTCCTTCTAGACGCAAACGATTTCATCTATCTGTTGTGACTCGGAAACATCTCTGGACTGGAGCGTCGGCGCTGCGGTTAATCTACCAAACCTCGGTGCCCAGCGGCCATCCGACCTCCCTGACCTCCGGATCCGCGAAGACGGTCTCCAAAGAAAGGATGAGGTAGACACACAAGCCTCTTTTATAAGACACACCATGCCGGCAAATCAGCGTAATATTACCACAATGGTATGTCTATAAACATGCCATGCCGGCATGGCGTTGCGCGAATATTGCGGCATTCGTTCCGCCTCGCTTGGTAGTAATATTGCAGTAATGGTCTGTCGTATGCGCCCTGGCGCAACAGAGGCAGATGTCATGATGACGTGGGGAGTTATTTCTGAGCTCCAGCTGGCAAATGCATTGAAAATGAAAGTAAACACAGGCAATAAGGTTTGCTTTTTGAACAAAATCAGTTGACATGGCAAACTGGAGCGCCGCAGCGCTCCATGAGCCTCTCTGTTAGAGCTGAAGCTCAGATCACCAGAGACTGCACAGGGACTGATGGGGACAGACACCTTTAGGAGCTGCTTGTAAAAAAAAAAAAACGTAACGATCACGACTTCAATCGCAATAAAAGCAAGTTATGTCCAAGATAAACTGAAGTCTGCGGCAGTGCAGACCGCCGCCATACCCCCTTTATGCCGCCATCACCTAATCTTTTATAAAATTGCCACGATTGCACCACATTACCGCCACGGTCTGATCTTATAAATGACCTTTATCCTCCCCAGGGAGCTGTGGCAAGTCCCGTTTTGAAAATGCTATGGTCCTGTAAAAACAGCTACAGATTGCGTCTGATGTGGTTTTGATAAGAACCAACTTCATAGTTTAATGCAGACCAAATTCCTTTTCACACCCAGAGCTCAGTTCTCCTAGATACAAGGCTCTGATAAACACATACCATTAAATCACCACACATCACATCCCATCCTCTTAGATTCATCCACCACAGTAGTCTTGGTTAACTTGTCATGTATTTATTTGTTTAGAAAATAAATTTCTCATCTTTTATAAACCTGACCGTGTGAATTGAGAGGAAGTGTGTTGATCCCTGGAAAAAGCAAAGAATCCTAGAATCTTCTGATTAAACATCCAAAAACCAAGCAGGTTGATATTCTATATTTATATAGAGTATCACAGCTTATTGGTCATAAGTAAAGGTAACATATGAAGCTTAAAAGCAACAACATTTACCCTCTACAACATTAAAGGTGTGGTTCACTTGCATAGTCAATACATTTTCAGTGGTCTACAGTAGGAATAAATGTCTTGTAAGTCGTACTCTGGAGAAAAAAAGTTGGGATGTCCTCTGTTGTTTCCTGGATGCTAAACCAACAACAGACTTCCCCGTCATGAGTCAAGATGGGTGAGTCCATGAATAAGTAACAGAGTGATGTAGATCTGTGATGATTTTCTAATCCTAGAGTTTCATCATCTATTTTCCATCAGAAGCTAATGCAGGAGATAGGTGTAGGAGACTATTTACATGTTCAGCCTACATGAAAAACTCAGTGACCGATTATAATCAAAAATATGGGGAAAAAATAAAATTCAGTGTTCCACACCTTTAAAACTATTTTAATATTTGAATGAACACACTACAACTCTAAAAGCACCCGTTTTATCATTTGTGAGAAATGTAAGTCGCAATTTCTTTGTGTTGAAGATTGTCCCCTCCCAGATGTGTGTAATTAAATTGTATGCCAGTTTTATTGAAACAGATATTAGACATTTTCTCTGCTGATCAATAAAACACTGCTGTTCATCCCCTCAGATTCTGACAAGCATATAAATGAATTCAGCTAATGATTATTTATGTAAAACATAAGAGTGAAAACTTGGTGCATATTGATGTAGCGCTGCTGCATTTGAAATGCGACAACCGAGTCCATCCCTCCAGTGTTATAAGAGCAACATGATGCAATGATGGAAGGAACTTTCTGAAGGGTCTTTGTCACCAGAAACAATTCATGCTTCAGTTCTACAAAAAGCATCTAGCATGCATTCAGAATGAAACATCACACACCGGTTTCAGAATTTCCATCTGCTTGACGCAGAGCAGGCCAACTCAGTGCTTACTTTACTTTGCTGTAGAGAAACCGCTCTAAACATCACCTTTTTTCAATCCGTTAAGTGCCTAACTTATTAAGTTTAAATTTCTACTCCAAGGACCCATCAAATTAATCTATTTTTTAAGCTTTGGTTTGAATTTATAATGTGTTTGTGAATATTACTTACACAGCCAGATAGTTTCAAACCTCCTCTAAACCCAAACCTTTAACTTTAAGCCCACATAAACCCAGTGGACCAGTTATTAACCAGCTGAGAGCTGCAGCTTAAGGTGGAAAGTCACAGGGCAGCAACAGTTGGTGAGTCACTGGGATTCTCAAGGACGTTTACAAAGTATACTGAATTGTTTGTCGAGTTCAGGGGCGGCGTCAGGCCCGGCTACTTGGGCTCAAGCCCCGAATGTTTTATGAAAAGCCCCGGATCTAAAATGTGGAAGTAACATGCAGTACCAAAGTCCAACAGAGAGGGAGCAGCTGGCAGTAGTTTGTATACAGCCTGCCTGAGCCTCCACCACTGAAGAAGAAGCCCTTCAGCAGCCAGCTTCTTCTACACTCTCTGCCTGAAAAGCATGTGTGAAGATGGACATAAGGACGTGTTTTAGACCAAAAGTACAACGACAGAACCCCAGCTTTGATGAGACTGGTGTTGACTCAGGTTTGTGAGTCTTATTTGAAAATATTTGTTGTGCTGCTGGTTTGCCTAAAGTTAGCTTACCATCAGGTAACGTTGTTGGAGAAAGAAAGGGAATATTTACTATCATCTCACACTAAACACTAACAGGAACAATACTCTGCCCTGAATATGTTTAATATGTAGCTTCAGATTAAAAATTATGTGGTACAAGACATATATGATGTTGACTAGTGCGTGTCATGTGTGTGTGTGTGTGTGTGTGTGTGTGTGTGTGTGTGTGCGCGTGCACGTGTTAAGCCCCGGATCTTCTTCAGTCCCAAATCCGCCCCTGGTCGAGTTGTCAATTTCCTTGCATGAGTTGCAGAGCCGTGTTCTCACTTTGGTGGAATAAGAAAAACCGTAATTTAAATTTCTCTCTGAACACTCGGTCATTTCCACAGCCATCTAGCTTAGTTTCTGTGTCCGCTTGAGACAGCGTTGGGAGGGGTTGGTGGCCAAATTGCAAACAAATGGAAAAAACATTGAAATGTTTTTGAAGCAAGATTAGAACAAGAACATTTAGCTGACCGTCCTGCAAATGCTGCCATGTGTTGCTACATTACGTCCCACATGACCCAGGTATAAACATTTAAACGCAAAGAAAAACAAAGCCCACATATCCTTGGGACTTTTCACCCTTTTACCTTCATGCAAAGTGTTGAGCCACAAAGCTGAGAAATGACCCTTTGAGGCTGAGAATCATGAATTCTGACCTTTGACCTTTCCCCTAAACTAAGTTCTGACCATAAGACTTCAGATGTTTACACAAGACTGTTTAATTTACTTCTTCATTCAGGCTGGTCAGAGAGAAACACTTAGGTCTTCTGCCTCTCACGGGCTGTTTAATGACGATAAATGAATCTGAACTTTGTGTCTCCAACTCGTCACCAACAGCTGCAGCCTTTTAGGGCGTAGACGCATGCCTCGATCACGACTGACAACTCATTTATTGAAAGGATTACTTTCCTGGGTTTGATTAGCTCGCCTGTAGGAGTGTATGTGTTGGGACTTACTGGACACCTACAGAGAACTTCTCAGACATTTAGATAAAAACCATCAGATGGATCAGGTTAAAAGTTATTGATGCTGAATTAGGTAAACAAGAACACCTGTTTCACCCTCAAGATTCAAGTGGTGCTCGCTGCAGAGCCACAAAGGTGGAGCTGCACCAGAAGGTGGAGCTGCACCAGTCAGCCCCGCCCATTCCATCAGGGTCAGTCCAATTCCTTCCAGTTGTCAGACTTGATAGCATTCTGGAACCAAAGAGGGTGTTATAGCTAATATCATCTAAAATGCAAGATTGAGGACGGAGTTGAGAAGTTAACTGAACATTTTTTGTAAAGGTTCCATATAATTAAAAATCTAACTTTTGGAACTTTTTACCATGTTATATTGTCATTTCCTCATAAGAAACACACCAAAGCCATTTTTGGCCTCATTCATGCATTTTCCTCCCATCTCAGCTTCAATTTGGTCTCCTCCCCCGAAGCGGGTCTGGTCTTGGTTCTCAAATCTGGATATTCTGGGAATTTTCTGACAAATTATTTCTGAAATGACTTCTACTGAGACACTGCCAGAAAAACCATACATCCCATCTACAAAGAAACACTGGATGGCACAATTACATGTAACGCCACTTGCTTTTTATGTGAAGTGGTTATGGAGTTAAGACTGGGATGCAGTTTTGCGCAGGTTCGCCTCCCAGTAGCGGCAGTATAAAGATAGTTTAAAACCCGTTTTATTCTTTTCTATCTACACTTGCCAGTACTATGTTTACAATTTATTGGTATACCATTTAAAATATAATTACTAATGTGTTTTTTTTATTTGTTTATTTAGCCAGTGTGAGTCCATTTGTGAGCAGAGTTTCAACTAAAATGCTGTTTAGGAACGACCACATTCAAAGAACTTTTAGAGACATAAATATTTTGCAGAAAATAAACATTACAGCTAAAATATAAACAAATTAAATGTTTCAGCTGGCTAAATAGATTGCTGCTGACCCCACCGAGAGTCTAACCATCAGCAGAGAGGAAAGCAAAACTCATGTCAGACGATCTTGCCACTGGACTACCAGAACCCATTCAATGGCCTTAAATGCTGTTGTATCTCGGTTTTGTTGGAGCGGCTGTGGGCAGATATTTGCTAAAAGAAACCTTTTCATTTCAGGATATATTCAGGCTTTGTCATGTAGCAAGTTATATTTTTCTTGTTTAATTGGAGTATAGAACATAGCATTAACAATTCTAAACTAGTAACAGCCGTAATTCACGTGGGTCAGGTTAGTTTGCGATAAGTTGAAAAACAAAAACAGAAGAAGTCAGTGGGCTAGGCGGAGTTTGAGTCAATGGGCGGGGCTGATTCTGGTGCAGCTCCACCTTATGGTGCAGCGCCGCCTTTGTAGTTCTGCAGCGAGCACCCTCTCTCAAGATCTGGCTCTGAGCAGCAGTGGGTTAAAGACGAGACCGGAAGAGACGGCTCAGGACATTTACAACCTGATAAGAAATAAATAATCAACCGCTTTGAAGACAAACGGTTTTATAGCTTGAACAGCTACAGTGAGTAGAAGGCGGGGAGGGCTGGGTTAGTCGTTAGTGCTGGTGTGCTCTTACTCTGCTTAGTGTTGCTTTTAGCAGCGACTGAGTTGCTCCCTAGTGGAGCGGCAGGAATGGAGGACTGCGATTGGTCAGAGTCGGGGCAGGAGCTGTTGCCTGTGCTGTTCCATGCCATGCGCTTTACATCATGCGATGGAACTGAAACACACAACGGATGGTTAACAAACATGTGGATGGACAACACACAAGACTCACGACATACACATGCTTCATGCAGGAGATGGATGCGAGTTAGTTTTTATCAGAATTAGCAGGGAACCAGATGGGCTTGTGACAAACGTGCAGATGGGTGATGTTAGCAGGAGGCAAGATTCATGCAGCTCTCATCATGAAAGACTGGAATGATTACTGCTGCTCACATTCACTCTACTCTTAATGTTCATATAGACTAACAAAGCTTTCTGAAGCATCAAGCCAGTTCTTGTTATGAGCGGATATCATGTCTGCAGGGAAAGGTGGCATGTTCAGGTAGGAAGGCAGGATGGGAGGAGAAAGCCAGGAAGTGATTCAGCTGTTCAGGTGAGTCAGGGTCCAAATAAATTTTTTTTTAAAATACATAGAAAGAACATATATTATAAATAAGTGAGAATATGTCTACTAATGAGTTAAATAAGCAGTGAACCAGAACAAGGCATATGCAGAATGGAGAAGCTACAAGATGCTGTGGTGAGCCGAGTATGGATCCAGGAGAGTCAGACGAGCAGCGAGACCCAACGGAGGACAGTTTAGGACACTCAGCTACAAGGTAAGCAAGGCTACCTCCAGCTGGAGCTGTCATAGGAGGGAATATGAAGTGGTCACCCAGAGAAACACACACTCACTTTCTAACACACGCATTCAAGGTTCCCACACTGGCCCTGATGGGGATTCTACAACTTCTTTTGACTTTTGATAGTCAGGTCTGTGACTAGAAAGTGGATGTGTGACTGTAAAATATTTTAATAAAGACAATAAAGCGGACGTGAGCTATTCTTAAGCAGTTGGCACACAATTTATATTATAATGGGCATGTAAACGCAAAAGAGGTTGTTTGCATTTCTGAAATTGTATCCTCATTAAAGGAACACCCAGCTTATCACAACTTGGATTTATTTTTCTTTGAGGCAGCAACACTGAAGGTTTCCCAACTGTCCTGCTTCTGGAGAACCATGTGAAAGAGGTCCTCCACGTTCCACCAGACGCGTAAGCGCCATGCAACATTATAGGTGCTTTTCCCTACAACCTCAGCGATGTGTCCTTTCCTATCCGGAGCATTTCAAATGTGCATTCCACTAGGTTGGTCTCACGAGACCACAAAATCACTGGAGAATTGCAAGATCACATGTGATTTCATCAGTTCACACAATAACAAGCAAGTATCCAACAGAAGCTTTATTCACTTCTGTCCGTGTGCTGTGGCTAGCTTATCACTCGCATTGAATGAGTGTTGTGTTGTAAATGGCCGAGGGGGTGGGGGGTACATACAGGCCATTTACAATATTATTTTCTGCTCTTTTTACCTCCGCCACAGAGGATAACTGGATAGTTAAGCCACAGGAAATCTGCACATGTCTTATTTTGAAAGTTGCAGGATGCTTTACACTGCTCCCGTGCTTGACTTCCTATCTGGCCCAATCTAAACTGCTGAGCTTGATGCATTCTGGAAGCACAGCAGGTAAAATATAAACCTAAAGCATTAATTTAGCAGAGCTGCAACATTATGCCTCTAGGTTGCATCAGAGACATGCTGCTCTGCACACAGTGGCAACAAAACCATTTAGTAGCTGTATACTACGCTTCAGATGTTATGCAATGGTACGAAGTCAGGCCAAGAGCTTCTTATTCATTTGACTTGCTGCAACAGCAATAAATAAATAACATCAAATAAAAATAACTTGCCACCTTGTCAATACGAAAGCACCAAAAATACTCATCAGCAGATTATTGGCAGGTTTCATAGGTTACCTGTGGAGACAACAGCTCAAGACTAGCAGTCAAGAGTCCATCAGGAAAACACTGACCCCTGGAAGACCACTCATTCAATTTAAAATTCTTAGGACTCTATTGACAATCATATTTCAAAATGTAATTGATTCCAAGTAAATGCAACTTTGGACAAATAAATGTATCTACATGTTAAATGTTTTCTTCTAAACCAACAAGGTTGGCAAACAAATGGTTGTAAAGATGCAACAAAAATAACATGTCACAAGTTTTCCAAGCGCTTTTCTTTTCTCAGATCTGAGCAAACGGGGAATTAAAATCCAAGTTGCAATAAACTGAAATTATTTAGGATCTAGTTCCATTATATTTAAACTCTCCACATGATTTCATTAAAAATGATTTAACTTAAAAATAACTGCCAATAAGAACCTTTCTCAGGCTACGTTCACACTGCAGGCAAAAACGCATCAAATCCGAATTTTTTCCCCACATGCGACCCATATTTGTTACGACAGTCTGAACAGCAAAGATCTGATTTTTTCTAATCCGATCCAGGTCACTTCCATATGTGGTACTGATCCTGATACATATCTGATGTTTTTGTAAGAGACTGTGGTCTGAATCCGTCATTAAATCTGTCTCATACGTCTCTGAGTTAGTGGAGGTGAGCGTATTGTGTTGACGTTCCTGAGGAGAAGCACTGACAGAAGGATTCAGGAGTCTGTCTGGACATCCTGTCAAGTTTTGAAATTAAAAATACAGGAGAGCACGAGAATGGGAGGTGCTGTTGGAGCAAAGCGTTTCACTGGACTCCGTGAGGGGGGGGGGGTCTGTGAATTAACTTATTATAGGAACATTTTCGGTGACTAATAATTCAGGAAGATGGCCGGAATAAGGAGCAAAATATTTTACAGTTTGACTACTTGTCGAATGCTGGTCGCTGTGGGGAGAGCTTTTCAGTCGTAATGTGAACAGCCACGCGCGCGCACGCACGCACACGCACACACACACAAAATCGGATTTACTTCAAATAAATAAATCAATAAAATCGGAATTGAGGACCAACACCTGCAGTGTGAATGTAGCCTTAGATGCCAGAGATTCTTCCTGTTAGCATTCGTTACAGCTGCTGATGGTTTGCCTTATTGTTCTACTAGCCTCGTGTATTTGGTTTAAATATTTTTACTTGTGTTATTCACAAACATCTGACTGAAAGGAATTTAGAAACCAAGAAATTTCCGATTTGCACGTGTAGGAGTTAAAAACACAAGATGAAAGTATTAAAAACCAGCGGGAACCCTAAAGTTAAGGCTCAGTGGATCACAGTGAAGGCGAAGCTCAAACACTGCCAGTGACTAAAAGAAGCCAAAGTGGGGGTGGGAGGATGGGTGTGTGGAGGGGGCGTCAGGTCCTTGCCAGGGGCGACCAAAAAGCTTCTGGTTGCCATGGTTACACTTACTGGCAGGCGAGCTTTGAGGTGAGGGCAGAAGTGGGGGCATCTCCTCTGCAGCGCTGCTCTGACTCAGCGCCGAACTGTCCGCTAGAACACACACACACACACACACAAAATGTAGCCAGACACACAATAAATAAACACAAACACATACACACACACACAACACACAGTCAAATCTCAGACATGTGTTGAAGCTCAGCACACCTGTCAGCCACTACAGTCAAATACACACACTTCACTTCATTGGCAGATAGAAGAAGAGAGCGAGTAAGCACAGGAGAAAAGGGAATAAAATTATTGAGTACCTTTCCTACCTTTCATTTCCTCCTCGTCGTTTGTAGCATTGCTCTCCGTTGATCCCTGAGGTGGCAAAAAAAAAAAAAGAAAAAGAAACATCAAGTTACCAAAACCAACACGACAGGATCTAAGATCAAGTTGACCGGAGCTGTGAGATAATTAAAACTCTCTGAAGGAGACGATCTTACCTTGACTCCATCAGGAGGGTTGTGCACCACTGTGCTCTGAGATTCCTGCAGAACAGAACAGACAGTCTGAGCCATCATAGTGGTGAAACTGTGTCTCTCAACTGGATTTTAATTAGGGTCCACTTACTGCATTTAGTAATGTCACATTTACTTCTTCAATTCATAGATTTAGTCTCTTCTATTTCCCAAAGCCCAGGATGTAGCTCAACAGTCCCAGACCCAAAACACAAGTGTACCATCACTTAGGCCAACCCCCAATAGTCAGCTTTGGGCTTTAAATAAAAAGTGGAACAGTTCTGTTGTACTGCCCATCAATAAAACAGAACTGCCCCCCCCCCCCCCCAAAAAAAAAACAAAAAAACAATTTTGGGACCTGTGACACCAGCTGAGACACACATTCAGAGAAAAGCAACCCAGCTACAACACAACAGAAATGGGACTTACTGCATGCAAAAAATCACTTAAAAACCAATCCGTGCTAAATTTGATTAATGATTTATTTTGGCAGTGTGGTCGGGATGCCAGTAAGGGTGTTAATGAAGATAAACAGAGTGAGAAAAAGTCATGAATGAGCTAAAACATTTAGATAAACCAAATGAAGATGTTAGGCAGGGCGGTTGCAAGACAGGAAAATAATAAAAGGGCCTGTGGTCAGGTTAGGGACTTGACAGATTAAGTGGAGAATGCAGCTATAAACACAGCAGTTGTTTCAAACTAAAACTTGACAGAGTCTCCTCTAGACAAACAACTCTACTGGAGATAATCGCAACACAAGTCATGCTCCTTATGAAGCTGCAAAGGTGCACATGTCGAGCCGGAGATTCAAAGTAATAAATGAAGAGTGGTGAAGGATTTCCAAAAGGCCCGATGCACATCTAGCTCAGGAGCACATGTGCACCTTAGGGGACAAAATGACCAGAGGATGAGCCTGCTGCAAGGAAAGACACAGCACAACACTCTCTGGACTGGAGATGGAGAAGAACAAGCATGATGATGATGAGGATGAGGCAAATGAAGCTACTATGTGAGAGTTAAGAGGAACTGGCACAGCGGTGGCCTACTATACCATCTGAGCGTTGGTTGCCATGTTGGTGTCTTTCAGGGCATTGATGGCGCTCACTATACTGTTCTTACTGTTGTTGGTAGAAGGCTGGGATGAGAACGCAAACAGAGTGAACACAAAAGGCTACAAAAACACACTGATGCATCTGAATTAAAACGCCTTTTCGGGAAACGAGGCTAATGTTCACCCAGGCTTCGGGGGCTGTTGAGAGCTAACAGGATAAATGAGAGGGTGAGTGCCACAGAAAGGCCTCTAGATCATCCTTTTTACTGCCTCACTAACTCTCCATGCCTGTGCCACTTAACACAAAGTAAAATCCCTGAGGGCAAAAACGATGGACAGGGAGGGCAGGAGAAGGAGGAGAGAGCAGAGACTGATGGAAAAACGCTCGGAAAGTGAGCGGCGGACTTCTGACCGAAGCAAACTTTAGGTAAAAAAAAATATTCAACAACAGAAGTTTTAGAAAATCACCAAAGGAAAAAGGTTCTCAAATCTGTGTGTGGAACTACAAGAATTATAAAACGCCACCAAAAAACAAACAAAGCAATAAAATCTAATAGGAAAACAATTATTAAAAATGAAAGATTAAGTGGTTGAATCAAAAGGGAGAAATGGTAGAAGGGATGAGCTAGAGAAAACAGAGGTCGCCAGAGGTCAGAGAGAGGACAAGTCAACCTTACCTTAGCAGAATCCGACTTCTTGTTGAGTAAACTTTTACATGCTGCGAAAATACAGACGATGGAAAAAGAGGAAAACAGGCAAAAATGAGTCTCAGTCGATAACAGCCTCAACGCCATTTCACCCACTTCTTAGCCTCTGGTAAAACTTGAATCTACTGTTTATATTTCTATGAAGCCCCATTAACTCCTACTGACAACGTAAAGCTAGATGTTTTCAGAGAATAACATGCATTTAATGGACTTCTGGTGCAGTTTACCCCAAGCTGAACAGGTTTCTACACTCTGCAAAACCCATTCACATCTTATTCCATTCACTGCCATCTGGGGATAAAAGAGAAACCTGAGAGCAAAGTAAACTTCCTACATCCATTTCCTGTCTGGAAGACCCCAGCAGATCTAGAAAGAGAGTGATGGTCAAGACTCAAACCGCCGCCAGGACGGACAGCGATGAGCTAGGTTAATGTAAATCATTGATTTCCGTTAAAGGCTCCAGCCAGTTTCCCCTCCGTCTAAAGCTTTCTCAACTCTTGTCTGCTTCTTCCATTTTTCTCTTGTTTTCTACCGACACATTCACAGTTTCCAAAACTCTTGTGTTTCTTACCTTCACATAAGAAATGGGAAGGGGTGGGGGGTGGGGGGGAAGGAGGGTTAGAATTTCACTAGAAGAGAGTAGAGATAAGGGGAAGAGTATTTGCAGCAGCAGCATACAATATCAAGTGACAACTCATGCTTCTTAATCCTGGCCGATACGTTGCTTTTATCTGGGCTGGACCATGCAGCATCCAAGGAGGAGAAACGGATGTGACAAAAGAAAAGTTCTCAGTCCACAACGAAAGAAAAAGGAGAGCTGACTGATCTGCTGCTTATGAAGATACATCATCAACCAAAATGTCTGTTTGCTTTAAGTGAAGGTGGAGCTGCCTCGTTCAAATGCTTTCTAAATAAGCCCCCCGTCCTTTAATTGAAGAAGTTTCCCTGGACAGCATGGATGTCGAGATGGCCGACAGTAGGCTTCCTGCACCACTACAGCATCTCGCCAGCCTGCTGGTCAGCAGGAAGGACTTTTGGAAAGCATCTAAAAGTGCATCACTCAAGAATACTTCAAAGGATTTAAAAATTACAACCAACCAACATGCAAAAGGCAGCAAGGCAAATGAAAATAAAAAAAACTAGACATAAGAGAAATGCTTCAAATGCACGTATCAGATTTTACTTTAACGTCATTAGAGGAAAGACCATGAGCAAACTGTCACACCCTGCCTCAGCCAGAATTTAAAAAGAAGCGCAAAAAAGCAGTTCAAGTGGTCAAATTTAGCCGTCATGAGTGCCACTGTCAGAGAGCTGACAACAAACACAGATAGATGACTTAAGAAAGAGAAAATCTGGAGTGATGATGTCACACATGATTTTAGGACTTACAAACAGGCAGCTTGGTCCAGTCTCAGTGAGGAAGCCCGTGTTTTATTTAGGAGGGGTGGCTTTAGCTGACGAAGCACCACAAACACCCCAAGTCTCAACACATCAGTAACACATTGTACAGCAATAGCAGCATCCTGGGACGTCTCCAACAGTTTAGGTCTACACAAAACTCCTTTGAAGAAATGCAGAGCAAAGAGGATTCTCCCGACTAAAACCATCACAGAGAATCTAGTTTGCTCGACAGTCTTTTCCTAATGTAAAGGATCCATGGAGCCACCATAGGAATCGTCGACCTTCACCACTTGTCTCCACTTGGCAGGATCAGAGGAGAGCCATATTTTAGTACTCTTAAACAAGACACCACATTGCATGGGTGAACGTTTCTGAGAGAACTAAAATGGGCTTTGAGAGGGGGAGATCAGATGTGTGATGCCTTTATTCTGAAATACAGGATGGTTTCAAGAGACATCCTGCCTCTAAAATCTCTCCCCACCTCAACATCTGCCTCTATCCTCTCTCCTGCCACAAACCTGGTCCGACGATGGCAGCACGCCAACCCAGCTCTTGCCAGCCCCCTGCAGTGTCAGTTCCCGCCCCCAGGATACATGCCCCTCCTCATCCCCCGCCCCCTTTCACCCCACACCCAGCCTTCCAGACATGGCTGGGGGGAGCACAGGAGCGTAAGGTGTCAGCTGGAAATCAGTATGGAGTTTGCCTGAGATGACAACTTAACTCGTTTAAAGACAAAGATGGCTGCGATTGAGAGGCAGTGAAGTGAGAATGCAAGAAGCACTTTAAGGTGCAGGTTGAACTGATGAGAATGGCTTAAAATAAAGTCTAATGTCTTTGCCATACAGCAAAAACACACCCATGACACCCCGAATGAGCAAAGGCTGTGTGAGCACGCATGCATATGTGTGTGAATGTGGATGAGGATGCTGGTGGAGGTTGCATGCAAGAGTTTGGGGATGGTTAATGAGGGCGCACCCTGCACCGTGGACCCGAGAAGCAGCTGTGTGTGCAGAGAGGAAGTGGATGGGCGTGTCTCTGGGACGTACCTTCCTGAGCCAGTGAGGCCGTGGAGGAGGCGGCAGCAGCAGAGTTGGTATGCTGCCGGCCCACTATTGGACAGAAATGCTACAGTTGGGAGTGGCTATGCAAAATAAGCATGTTCAATCATGGACCTAGAAAACTACAGCGTGTGCTGGCAGCAGCCCACATCCATCCAACACTTTGACAAAAGTGGGCTACAGCAAAGATGTGCACCCCTGTGGTTTCATAGACCCAGGCTTGAAATCGTTCACCATCGACTGACCAATTAATTTGAAACTGAGTACAAGGCTTCAGCAGAAACGAGTCGCTCTCAGCAGACTCAGAGAAAAAAAAATAAACACAGCAGGTCTATAGTCACCTGTTTATAACACCATACTTGCCCAAAATATAAAAGTCCAATATAAGATTAGGCGTTCTTCCATCAACTAGAGCCCTGCATTGGGACTGGGACCTCATAGGTCCCAAAGCAAATCTCACGGGGAGAGGGCGGCAGTACAACTGCTGTGGGCGGCTAAAAATAGGAGGCCCCAAAACTGTTGGTAGGATGGAGAGTACAGAGTAGGTTGGTAACAGAACCCTGCAATGGGACTGGGGTCTTGCGAGATCCCCCTGACAAGATGCAAATCTGGCACCTGTAAGGCTGCCGTGGGCGGGCGGCTAAAACAATTCCCAAATTCCCGGATGGACAGTAAAACTGAGGTAGGTAATAAAATTACGGCCGGAGAGAATAAAACTAAAGAAAAGGAGGGTAAATCTGATATTCAGACGCAGAATGGCCGCATATATTGCAGTATCGTATGAAAGTGACAAAAACAGAGAGCGGGCGGCAATGGTCAGAAAATCAGTGGAAGCGGAATTTAAAACCGTCCCGCGCAGGGCTCCATTTAAACAGGCAAAAGCTCCATGGGCAGCAGGAGAAAGGGACACACACAGACACACAAGGAGAAACATTAACATGGACAAGGACGTTACTTACACTCACATACCATCATGTACATGACACAATATCACTTTCTAACCTGAATACAAACAGGAAGCAGCTCACCTATAATAATTCATTGATGTTAATACATTACATCACAAAGAAATGTCACGTTTCAATTCAGTCTAATGTTTTAAGTGAGAAAAACCTGTATGCACACACACAAAGGCATATTGTTATTTTGAGGACGAGTGGGTGTGTGTGTGTGTGTGATGAGGGGGTTAAAAGAGGTGTAGAGGACTCTATCCACTCTCCTTCCTCCTCTCCCTCTGCATGTGCTGCGTGGGAGGCTGAGGGCGAAGGGCACACCCACCTGAGAAGTTTCTGGACACCAGCATGGTGGTGAGAATGGCTCCCTGGAGGAGAAAACGAAGGAGGGAAGAAGTGAGAGAGGTAGAAGGTAATTTTTATTTGTAAGATTTCCATTTTTTCTGCCATCTGTTTGATATTCAGTCGAAACAGAACAAAATGCTTTCTTTTCATCCATCATAGCAGCAGATTAAATGTATTCAATGATTCAATAACCATCAAACCTTCATGTAGAAGGGTGATTTGTATCTACAATCTGATTAGAGAAATCCACCAGCTCTTAGCGGTTTTATTCTCGAGGTTTTTACATTCGCCTCTATGCAAAAGAATTGAAATGATGAGACAAAAGCGAACAGCCGCTCCTTGAGGCATTACTTTGCATGCATAGCTGTGAATGAAAACTACAGCAAACACAACTGAATGTCATCTAAAATGTTTCAGTGTTGCTGTCAAATAAACCATTTAAGCTTCTGATACTTTAAAATGTCTCCAGGTAACTGCAGACATTTAAGACAGTTCACAACAGCTACTCAAGTTTTCTGTAGATATGTCACACACCCTCACCTCAACACAGATCTTGTACCATGCTTGACTACAGCATTAGAAGACAATCTAAAATAGACAGCTGGTGGACAAGTTGTGGTAAAACCCCAAATTCACTAAATCATATCATGTTGAACAAATTCCAACAGATAAAATACTAGGGGTGTGCCATCTTACCATTTTGATTCAGAGTATTTCGATTCAATTATTAAATGATTGTCATCATTGTTTCATAGCTTTCTCATATTATTTCAGCACACATTAATTCAAGTTACACAATACCTTCTACTCCACAATCCTATTGATGCAAGTTTGAACACACACCCAACATACTTTTGCATGAAATCTACAGGATAAACGTGAATAATGAAATTGAAAGTAAACACTGGTCTTTCGATCTGAAGCTCAGATCACCAGACAGTTCACGGGGACGGTGAAGGACAAACATCTTTTAGAGCGGCTTGTGGAAAAAAAAACCTAAAAAGCGTGGCTTCAATAAGCATAAAAAACAAGTTATGTTCAAGCTAAAGTGGAGTCTGTGAGGGTGACACCCCCTTTTACACCAGCTTCTTCTCTTCATCTAACCCGGGATGGAAACGTGCGAGGTGCTGTAGCATGTTGGTAGTACTGCTATTATATTTTAGTTTAGTTTAACACGACTTTCCTTTAATCCTCCTCATAAGTAACTCTCACGTTCTGTGGCTAAAGCTAATAAATAAGCTGCCGCCATTGCTGCTTTGTTTTTATCTGCTGGTCCGTCTACTAAAGTGTCCGGGCAGCACGCGTAACTTTTAAGTTCCTGCCACGCTTTGCGGCTGTTTCTGGCATTTATTTAAAATCATCATCATCATTGTCATCTTCCTCCGCTTATCCAGGTCCAGGCCGTGGGGGCAGCATCCCAACTAGGGAGCTCCACACCGTCCTCTCCCCGGCCTTCTCCACCAGCTCCTCCAGCAGGACCCCAAGGCGTTCCCGGACCAGATTGGAGATGTAACCTCTCCAACGTGTCCTGGGTCGACCCGGGGGCCTCCTGCCGGCAGGACATGCCCGAAACAGCTCCCCAGGGAGGCTTCCAGGAGTCATCCTGACCAGATGCCCAAACCACCTCAACTGGCTCCTTTCGATTCGGAGGAGCAGCGGTTCTACTCCGAGTCCCTCCCGAATGTCCGAGCTCCTCACCCTATCTCTAAGGCTGAGCCCGGCCACCCTACGGAGGAAACTCATTTCGACCGCTTGTATCCGCGATCTCGTTCTTTCGGTCATTACCCAAAGCTCATGACCATAGGTGAGGATTGGGACGTAGATCGACCGGTAAATTGAGAGCCTGGCTTTCTGGCTCAGCTCCCTCTTCACCACGACAGATCGGCTCAGCGTCCGCATCACTGCAGACGCCGAACCAATCCGCCTGTCAATCTCCCGATCCCTCCTACCCTCATTCGTGAACAAGACCACAAGATACTTAAACTCCTCCACTCGAGGTAGGACCTCTCCCCCGACCCGGAGTTGGCAAGCCACCCTTTTCCCGTCGAGAACCATGGTCTCAGATTTGGAGGTGCTGATCCTATAATCATTAATGAATCCATTTTGATTTGGCGAGTGTCAAATAACGATGCATCGAATAAATGATGAATCGGCACATCCCTTTAACGTGCTGAACAGACTATTTTCATGGGTTTACACGATGCTATAGAATGAAACAGACTTTATGCAATGACGCCTAGATATCAACTGCAAATTTTAGGACAATGTCTTTCCTTTTCTCATACAGAAACATAACAGTCAGACTTAAACGGGTTGTTTTTCTCAGGCATACGAGTCAAAGTGATGCTTCTTGCAAAGTGAAGCTTCGTGGTCCATTGCCATCACAGAGACATCTACAAGCTGCTGTCTTCAGAAACGCCCTGCCTCATGCTCTTGTCTTTACATTTTCATGGTTGTGCTTTGGAATAGTGACCGGCATTATGCAGTGTCCTTCACGCTGTCCAAACCGTCAAACAAACTGATTTTCACAGATAATCCCAAGTGTGAAATGCCCCCATCTGTTTGTCGGGGCATGACTGTGCAAATAGCTCAGTCCGTTGCATCATAATTGTGCTTAGTCACAGATCTTTTTGTAACCGCTTGTGTTTTTATAAAAGGTCGAAATTTAAGATGTTGCTCTTTCAGTTTTCTTACCGAGGCTTTGATTGTTAAAAAGTCATATTCTAACATTTTTATTAGTGATGCACCGTTACAAAATTTTTGGGTCAATCTCCGATATTAAGATCACTGTTATGGCCGATAACCGATATTTGCCGGTACCGATATACTGACATTAATACTTCTAAAATCAGATTTTGTATAGAAAGAAAATTATTAAAGCTGAATTTATGTTATTATGTACACACAACACACACATTTACGGTTCCGAGACCATTTCACTCACTGTTCACATGACTAAACAAATACATATCACCCCCCTCACGCGCTGAAACAGGCAAACAAATGGAGACAAGATGGAAAAAATATCGGTTGTTAATATCGGCCCGGTTTTATTTATCTATGTTAAAATATATGTTAAAAAATGAACATCGGTCGATACAGATATTGATACAGATTTATTGTCCATCCCTAATTTTATGTACATTTTCTAATTACAAATCACAAATCGAACCTGTCTTAAGTAAAATTTTCAAAACTAACCTCAAGGATTATGTCTGGTTTGTATGTTAGTATAAACTTGAATGTGTTTATTTCACAGCTTATGAGGAGAAACTCAACAAGTCAAAAAGAACAATGCAATTATTCACAGGTAAACCACGAGTCCTCGGAGTGGCGTTGCACAGGAAACTACTGAATTCTATTGTAGATTTTTTCCATAGAAAACTAAATAGAAAAAATTGGATGTCCAAACAAAAATAATCAGCACTCAGGAAAAAGCAAACATCCACACAGAGTTGATGAAAGAAAAGTAACAAATTAAAATTAAAGCTGGTCACCTTGAGTTTTCGGCGAGCGTTGAATTTACGGAGACATTCGACTGTTTCCTGCCTGTGCATCATTGATGCCACTGTGGAGCGGTGCTGTAGGAGAGCAGAACCAGAACATCATTATTAACTTTGACAAGAATTAGTGGTTTACCTTTGGTTGCTATGTTGCATTGCTGTGTTTAATGTGTGTTGGTTGCAGATGTTGGCTGGTTTAGGTGGTTACTTACGCAGACCCATGGGTGTTTCAGGGCTTGTTCAGCAGTGATTCTTTTAGCTGGGTTGATTGTCAACATCTGGTTGATCAAATTCTTTGCTTCTGGAGTCACCGTGTCCCACTCTGGGGATGGAAACTGAGAAAAGATTTTCAAAAAGAAAGAAAGAAAAAAAAAAGACATGAAAAGACTGGAAACAAAAAACCTTTTCATGGAGTTTGCATCTGCAGGTTTCTGGCCCGGTCGCCCCAACTGAGTACCAGTTTTATCAACAGTACGCACATAAAAAACTGTTTATTAACTTAGAGAAAATGTGCTAATGTTGCCCAAGCAGAAGAAGAGTAAACTAGCCAGAAAAAACTGCAACGTAACTTGATTAACCAGCAACAGAGAGGGGGATACACCTTCCCATTCTCGAACTTCCACAGAAACACACCTCTGCAATGCGTCAGGAAAGCCCTGATAGGATCAATAGCTTTGGACCACATCTCAACTGGACACTATTAAACATTCAAAAACTGCTTAGCCAACCTCTGCACTGCACCCATCACAAATGCACAACACACACACACACACACACACACACACACCAAGACACAGCAGACCTACGTCGTATGCCCCAGCTTTGATCTGCTGATAGAGTTTGTGTTGATCTTCATCCCAGAAAGGAGGATATCCAACTAACAAGATATAGAGAATAACACCTGGGGGAGGAGATAAAATGGGGAGAGGAGGATTTTGTTACTGCAGAAGGAGCACTCAGCAACAAGTGACTTTTTCCACAGCAGAATGTAATATCATTAGAAAAAAGCAGCAATAAGAAAATATTGATTCATGAGGAAAATGCCTTTGTTATAGGCTGAAATCAGCTCTCTGAAACAGGTTGAAAGATTACAAATTAATCTTTATTTTACCATTTCCTTTACCCAACTAAAATGGGTGCTAAACGATTCGTTTAAATTACCTGACATTTGTTTAAAAGAAATTAAAATAAGCCCACAGACTGCAATAAGCACTAACTCACCACATGCCCATATATCCACAGGTTTGCCATAGGGATCCTTCCTCAGGACTTCAGGAGAGAGATAACCCGGAGTACCAGCAAATCCTGTTCCGAACATTTGAAACAACAAACTTTACTGGGGCACGTTCACACAATGTTGATAAAGGCTAATTTTTTTGCAGTTATAGGACATTTTTAAATAATAACCTGATGAAATATTGTGCAAGATCAGACTATGACAGTCACAAGCTAATGCCCTATAATCATCTCATTCCTGCTGGGGAGTGAGCCAAATACTGGCAGCTTGGCTGCTCGCCAAGTCAAAATGACCTAAGCATGAACTAGAAAGTGGCGGCAAGTCTTTTGGGCAATAATCCCCACTCGTTTTCTTTAGTTCCTAAAGGCAGTGATGTGTTTCTTTGCTGACAATGTCTGAAAGAAGTGTAATCAACAGTAATTACGACCTGGTGGTCAAACAGGTTGCTTAGAGAGCAGATAGAGCTACCTGGACTGGTTTGAGTTTGCTGCTGTGTGTTTTCTTACCAAACCAAGCCTGCTGGTCTCCCTGCACCTCGATAGCAAGGCCAAAGTCTGCCAGCTTCACTGCAGCTCCCTTCATCTTACTGGCCAACAACAGGTTCTCAGGCTGGCACACATAATGTAAAGTAAAATATAAGACAGGAGATCAAGACAAAGATAATTACAGAAACTCGGAAGTAAAGCCAATTCTTATTTTTTATGTATTCAACACAGCTTGTGTGTGGGTGAGGTAAAGGCGTATGAAAAGAGATAGAAATACAGAGAAAGTAGGGAAAGGATGGGTAGCTGACAAATCTCCACAATACCATATATGGTCATGGTTTCGTAGCCATAGAAACCATTCGGGTGTCATTTCAGCAGCGCTGCAGACTGCATGCTAAATGGAAAGTGTACTTAGCGAGAGGCAGCATGTGTGGCGGCGTTCTAAATGGCAGTTGTTTGGGCAGCGGGACATGAAGGGATGCAGTAAAAAGCTCACTCAGGATAAAAGGCCAACCAATCAGACAGGCAGCGCTCCAGGTAATGGCGTTCTTCTGAAACACACAAAGAGCTGCCCACACGTTTCACACGTCTTGAGATTTTAATGCCACAAAAAGCACTTAATGCATTACAATGTAGTCCAAATAATGTTTTTGCTTCTCTGACCTAAAATAACTTTTTATTAAGGATTTCTTTAGATAAGAGGTTGCAGAGAGGCTCTCTTCCTGCACTCTTGAGTCAATCAGCATTTGAGCCAATCAGCAATTTAGGACAAATAAAAGTCCCTCCCATGCTCCTACATAGGTGGTGTGATGTCACTCAGGTTGCCCTGGCAACTTCTGTGGCTATGCCCTCACCTCTTCCCTCACAGCAGAACTAAGATAACATGTGTGTGTTGCTACATGTATGTATGTATGTATTCTTCGAGTCCCCATCATTTCCTCACCATTGGTAAGAGGCAAACGCTTCCACGTGATCATGACTTACCATCTCTGTGCTCAGCATGAGCACACATGCATGGGCACAGGGACATATTCTGGTCAAGGACAGACAGGATGACAGATGTGACAACAGATAGAGAAATAGAGGGGGGAAAGCAAAAGGGAGGGGAATGCAGGGAAAAATGGATGAAGCAAAACTGCAGAGAGAGAGAGAGAAACAGAAACCGAGAGCCATCTGTGTGTTGCCATGGCCACGAGCAGAGGTGTGTTAGAGTGTGTCGTTGTCATGGAAACGGGCAGCCACTCACCTTGAGGTCTCTGTGCACAATATCATGCTGGTGGATATGATTGACACTCTCCAAGATCTGACTAATGCAGTGACTACAGAGAGACAGAGAAAAGAGGACAAACAGGGCGGCGTGTCAGCCACTGGCCTTCATTACAAAAACATGACATGCACTGCACATGATTTGTCTGTGCTGCATTTCACTGAAGCCTAGGGAAATTCTGGTGCGACTGCAAAACTGTATTTCACCGAAACGTGCTTTAGAAAGCAGGGAGGAGAAAAGCCCGGCATCATGTGTGATGATTACAGAAATGAAACTAAATCTACTGCACGTAGAAAGGCAGTAACAGGTTATGCTTGTTTGATACGATGTAGGAGGTTTGTGTGTTTATACGCGGCTTCTTCAACCCCAGCATCTTTCACCGTTTAGCAGCACACTCGATGTTACAATAACCCAGTCTGACCTACAGGAGACTGAAAAGCCTCTCACATTGCATGTGTGTGTGTTTAGCTGACAGAAATTCTAACCAGCTGGAAATAGCCGTATTTTTCTAAATTACTAGCTTAGTGAAAAAGCTCTGAATTATAAAAAAATAAAAATAGACATTAAAAGTAACCAGTGTGTTGTGTTGGTGCTATTACTATCGTCTTCATTATCTCTTATGTAGCCCTGACGAGAATGTTTTTGACAGGAGCTTCATCAGAGTGCTGGCTCATGGTGTCTTGCAAAATTTGCCTACAAGCTAATACAAGACTCATCATGTTACTGTCCTCCTCAGTGTCATGTCGGCTTTCACAATTTCTTCAAGGCTAAAGTTGATGTCATACGTCTGGAGAGATAAGTGTGTCAGAGGTCAGGTCTCGGTTCACTTGTCTGTGTGGGTTTATGAACATGTTTAAATGTCCAAAGCATCACATGCTGAATGGACTCTAAAAAAACTTTCATTTGACATCGACATGGTAAAAATTCTGCTGGAAATCTTCTTTAATGCCATGCTGTCCATCAGCCTCAGCTGTCCAACATTCTTAAACAGTTTAGTTCTTGACGGATAACACAACAGGTCCAGTTAGCATAGGGGAACAGCTGACAATAGACAAATCCATTTAGTGGGTTGGACTAATGCTGTCAAGTGATATTAAGATATGAGCTGAAACAGGGATACAGCACATGAGGAATGCTGGGAATTCTTCCTCAATTCTCCCAGACAAGAATGCTGTGAAAGGTATTTGCCTTCTTACCAAGTTCGTTTTTGCCATTTAAATGTTGCCGGTCAGCAAAAACATTTTAATATAACCAAAGAAAATTTGACTAGATACAAATTTTACTTTTTAAATTACAGTTTAATTTACTACGGTGGGAAAATCCTACCTGGTTCTGTGTGGAAAAGTATGCAGCCTTTAAACTTTAATAACTAACATCCTTGGTGGGAAAAAACTGCAATCTGATGTTTGAGATAAAGTATAATTTATACTTCTGTCAGCGCCACGAGACAGAGACGCGTTGACAGAGACATTTAGTATCGGACTTCTCCGTCAGCTGGGGATTGTCGCAAAGCAATTGCCTGCCAGGACAACAGAGGGCGAAGCGCTATTCTGAGGTATCCTGCCACCATTACAGTTAGGGTTGGGCATCGTTTGATTTTGAATGATTCCGATTCCAATTCCTCGTTTCGATTCCAGTTCCTATCGATTCCCGATTCCGATTCTTTGAAGAACATGACATGTTTTACATGAGCCAGCTAACCATAGGTCCTACTTGATGAAATAATCTTAACGTCAACATGAATTTTAATTCTATGAACAATAACATCACCTTCATTTAGACAAAAACATGTTTTTAAGAAAAAAAGAAAAAGACTTGCAGCACAACCAGTGTGTTTGTTTCTGACCACAACCAAAGTCTGGAAGAAGCCTCTGGGATGAGAGGCTAAATGTCTCCAACATATCCAGAAACGTCCAGCTGTTTTCAGCTAAAACTCTCAGGATGATCATGTCCAGGATGACTGAGAACTACACCTCCATGCTGCAGCAGCATTCAGTCAGAACAGGAAGTGAAACCTAAATGTAGCTGCTGTCAGTAACAATCTAACAGATTTTAAACATTAAAACTCAACAGAGATAGTTCAGAAAGGAAATTAAAATGTTCACAACTTTGTGTGTGATTTATTATTATTATTATTATTATTATTATAATTATTTATTGTGGCAGAAGCTGGTGTGGCCCACCACAGAAAAGCTTCTCTAGCATGATGACTTTAATTATTCTACAGGTTATTGTTCAGCCTTCTCACGCTCCGTGTGTGTTTTTATTTCTGCAGTGAGACAAACTCACCTCACACCGTCCAGAGTTTGTTCTTTAAAGCTTCTATTAAATCCACCGAGTTGACGTATTTTAACAAGTTTCCTCTACGGGAGTTAAAGCTAACATCATGAAGTAAAAGTTCAGCAGACGCGTTTGTTTGTATCTGGCCACTGCACGCAGGGTGGGGGGAAGCGGGACTCATGCTGCACACAGACAGCTGGTGTGATCAGCTCTCAAAAGCCTCTAAACTCACGTTTCTCATTTTTTCGGTCTACAAATAAAACATTTGCTGCAAATCTTTGTACTTTTTCGGTCACAGGTGAATAAAGGTTCATATTTTCATACCTTTTCTGTGATGCGTTCTTCAGTCAGTTTTGTGCCTGCTGCTAAATATCTTTTAACTTTGTGACGGGGCAATGGCAAATTTACAGGAAGCAGCGTCCAGACCAATCACGAGCTTCGGTCTCCGTCTCTTTTGACGGATAGTTAAAAATTGGGGCATGTCTCCGTCACCCTCTGCGTGCCCATCGGAGAGCCCCTGGGCTGACACATAATGGCCAAGGTTTGTCCTGCGTTCAAATTTGCGTGGCGGCCACCTCTAGCTAATTTTGTGCCGCCCCAGCCTGATTTCACTCTGCCCCCAACTATATGGATGTTATTTTAACTGCAGTTGCAGCATTGCGCCACCACAGGGGCACTGTATCAGTAGCAGTGCACCGAAAAGCACTAAAACCGCTGCGGAAAAAGAAGATCAAAAATAGTTTTTCTTGCGAGTTGGTACATATCTACGGACTGTTGACGTCATGATTTTCCCCAGGCTCTTCCATGTAAGAGCAGGGCTGTACAGTGCGACGAAAAAAAAAATGGTCTGGGCGTGTCTGTCTATTTTTAATCGTAGCACTGATGCAACATCTTTGAATTTCTATTTTCCCCAGAACTTTTTTGAACAAAAGTAAGTTACGTGTGAGAAAAACCTGCTCAGTGGCCTAGTGGTAGAGTGTCTGCCCTGAGACTGGGAGATCAGGGTTCGATTCCTGGTCGAGTCATACCAAAGACTTTGAAAAAATGGGACCCAATGCCTCCCTGCTTGGCACTCAGCATTAAGGGTTGGATTGGGGGGTTAAACCACCAAATGGTTCCTGAGCGCAGCTTGTCTGCAGCTCACCGCTCCCCCAGGGGATGGGTCAAATGCGGAGAACAAATTTCGCACATATATCAGTGTGTGTGACAACTAATGGGACTTTAACTTTAAATGCTTTTTACTGGCGCACAGTGTGGTCATTTGGATGCAGTGGAGGAAATTAAAGGAACCAGCAAAGGCAGAACCGGTCCAAAGTTAGGGATCAAAAGTGCAGCTACACGCAGATTGGCTAATGCTAAAGCTAACGGGTAGCAGTCTCACGATCAAGTGGCGCACAGAAAAGTATATGATGATCGTAAAACTAAGAAAGACTAAACTCTACAAGCGGATGAAAAGTCCCCACCATCCTGTTTATTCTGCATCCTTCAGCTCTATGGATCAGAACCGCTGCAGATACGAGTCACATTACTGCTACAGGAGCAGGAAGTACAGCAAGCCGTTGTAGTATATAAACCACAAACGCTTCTATCTTTGAACATAATTAGAACTGGATTATTGCCAACCCGTACATAATGCCACCATTACATTGTTAGCAGCAGAAATTAAATGTTATTACCATTTCCAATACAAATGCATGTTAATGAAATATTTTACTGGATATACTTAAGGTTGTTTTGACTAAGATGAGTGTTATTAATACAAACCTAAAATGTTGCTGAAATATAGATCAAATATTTAAAAATATTTTCACTATAAATATCAGATGGGAAAAAGGGAACTAAACACCAATCTAATGCATATTATTGAGCCTTTTATAATAAGAGTCTGTTATTTCAGCCTGATAATTTAGTTTCATATTTCATATTTTTTAGCAGCAAACCAGTTTTGTTTCACTTGAAACGTTGTCAAACGGAATATTCAATTAATCAACGGGAGCTTAGATTAGAACACTTAATGAAAAAATGTGTTGCCTTTAAAAAAGCGAGGCAGTTGAATGCACAGAGTATGCATGTGCTGGCGCATGGTCAGGATGGTACCACCTCTGCCTCAATTTGAGCCAGGAAAAACCCTGATGGCGTTGCGTGTCTCCGCACTAATGCAGACAGAGAAGTATAAACTGGGCTCAACTGGGTCTCACATCACTGTGGAGGTGTTTTGTCCCCACTCTCCTTTACAGAATCTTTCATTTTAGTCTCAGTAGAGGGTTTTAAGCCTGTTTACATTATATAAATTAGAAATAGACATTTAGAAAGAGACAACACATTTATAAATATTGAAATCATAATAACCTAAAATCAATAAAAGCAGCATTTTGTGATGAAAGATTGTTTCATTAGTACCAGCTTATTCCTTTTGCACTAAAATACAAATGATCGGTGTGCAAAAAAAGAGTGCTGGAAGTAAGGTACATTACTGCACTTGTTGGTGGGGATGCATTGCCTGATAAGAATACAAGCTAACCAATTATGTGTGTGAGCACACAAAGACACGGTGGTGCATTTAACCTGAGGGGAGTGTGGTTTTTAATAAGATTACTCAGTACATTTGCTGCCATGTGTGTGTGCACATTAATGTCAGAGAAGCCTTGTGGGAGGAGCTTACCTGGCATCAGCCTCACTGTAGTACTCCCTTGCTACAATGTCTTCAAAAAGCTCTCCTCCTGTCACTCTGGGACGGGGGAGAGAAGGAACAAGCCAAACAAAGAGACGGAACGAGACAAGGAGGCCAAAGGAAGAAGTTGTTAGCATACACAAACAAACCCCAGACATGCGCATGGATAAAATGTCACCGTGTGTGCGTGCAGAGAATATACTCACAGGTCAAAGACTAGGTAATGAAAGCCTTCCTCTGAAATGCTGTCATGCAGCCGCACTGCAGGAGAGAGGGTGAAGAGTAAGGCCAATATAAGAACAGCAACTAGATAACTGAAAGCATTCTGCAGTGTTTGACAGTTTAAACAAAACAAGAAAAAGCAGACATTTTTACTGCAATGTCTATAGTTTATAAAACTTTGTCATTTTGCTGCTCAGATTTTTATAAACAAATCCCATTAAGCTGAAAAATGTGATGTCTGAACCAGACGGTTGAAAATGCTGCATTTAATTTAAAAAAGCCTGTTTCTTGATTACTGGAACAAAGAAAAGCAGAAGTTTGGTCAAGATGAGTGAATCCAATAACAGGCTTCTGCTGCCATGATGCTGCGGTTATGCGGTAACCACCCCAGCCCTCTTGTCAACTTAACTAAACAACAGCACGATGACAAAGCAGGATCCAGTCAGCAGGAATCAGGCACTGGGGTCTGAGATACAGCTTAGGTTTTAGTGTCAGCAGAGAAACAGTTATAGTTATGTAAAGTGAATATCAGTTGTATAATAAGATGAAGTAGGATGCCCCTGCAGCAAGAAACTAGAGCGACCGTTCTTTCCTCCTCTTCCCATCTGTCTCTTACTCCTCCTGCTTTCATCTCTCCATATGTCTCTTTTTGTGCCCTCTTTTGTTTCAGATCGACTGTAGACAATGGCAAGAAATGTCAAAAAGAAGAGAAAGGACAACAGACGAAGAAAAAAATCTATACAAAGGGGCAAAGATAACAGGAAGATTAGGCAAGAAGTGAAGCAGAGCCCGGGGGTGTGAGGAAGGAAACTAGGACACAAAGCAAAGAGAAACAGGGAAAGCAGTGGTAATGGTGTCATTGACTTTGTCATTCCCCTTCCATTGTGGCTCTCTCTTCTGGACATCTCTATTAAAGCTGCATGTTGTTTGTTTTAAATGCACCCTTGGATAAAAAGTAAAAAATGAGGAAATGAGGAAAACCTGAGGCCTTCACCAGCTGAGTGATTTCTTACACTGTAAGGAGGGATGAGAGATCTGAGCTTAACACAGATAGCATTAAAAAGCCTCAAGCTAAAGGTAGGATAGGCTTTCTCTCAGTCTGTCAAAAATGATTGACTGGTTCAAAGTAATCAATGTTCATCTGAATCACATTTAATAGACTTATACATCTAAAAAACGCACACACACAATAGAAAAAAAAACAGAAGAAAGAATTTGATAGAAATATCTAGAGCAGAATGGGTAGCATGACGTGGTAGCAGCTTAGCCTCTGGTTTGAATCTCGCCTCTGCAGGCTTTTCGGAGTTTGCATGTGTAGGTTTTCTCTGGGTACTCCAGCTTCCTCACACAGACCACACACTTCAGATGAATTAGAGGCTGACCTTCACAATAACCATGTATTTGCATGACTGTTTATCTCACGTATGTCTGCGGCCCTGTGATGGACTGCATCCAGGGTGTACTTTCTCCTGATAAGGGCTGAGAGAGGCTCCAGCTAATCGCTCGCACAGCACAAATCAAGATAAACTTGGGTTGAAAAAACCAAAGATTTTTGTCTTGTTACTAATGAGTTAAGTGTTCGCCCAATAATCGGAAGATGGCAGGTTAGAGCTCAGTCTGTCGCTGTCGTTGTGTCCTTGGGCAAGATGCTTAACTCACCTTGCCTGCTGGTGGCGGTCGGAGGGACCGGTGGAGCCTGTGTACGCCAGACTCGCCTGTCAGTGTGCCCCAGGGCAGCTGTGGCTACAATAGCTCATCACCACCACGGTGTGAATGACTGATTGTGTTGTAAAGTGCCTTGGGGGGTTCCAGGAGTCTAGAAGGTGCCATTTCAAATACAGGCCATATACCATTTTGAAATTAAATTTTTTAACGAGGCACAAAAAAAAACCTCGTCTTTCTCCAACTGCCAGTTCTTCCACTTACTTCCCAATGCTGGGGCTCAGCATCAAATCAAATGTCTTTAAAAATGGCTTTAAAAAAATTTTTTTACAAAGAAAACTGAAACAAAAACTCTTTATTGCCACTAACTAACAAAAGTTGTAGCAACACCCTTGCCATTTCTGCCACTGGTAGTCTGAACATCTTCTTTCTAGTTAAAACGCGTAAAGCTGGTTAGAAAAGCCAGATGTCAGAAGTACAAAACATGCATTGTAAAACCAGAGAACCAGAAAAATTAACTGGCTTTGTAACACAGGCCTCCATTTATAACCCCATTTACATAGACTATTTTGGTGTTTACCATCCCAGAATCCTTGAACTTCTCCATTGATGATCCTAATCTCTCTGAGCTGTAAAAATGTACGTGAACAGAGAGCTGGATCAATTTGTGTCACATATGTGATCAATTTAACCAGAGTTACTCTTTATTTTTGAAGAATTGCAATCCAGTTGTATATAATCAGTTCCTTTTGTAAGTAATTTTGTCAGAATAAAAGAAAACACAGCAGAAGCTTTAATGCTCCACCTGTGAGGGTAAAACTATAAGGCTTGTCTTCGGCATTTAGACATCAATTCTGATTTCATCACAGCTGGACAGGACAAGGTAAAAACAAACAAAAATACAAACAGAACAAAAGTAAACATGCACGTACATTAGGAGTGTGCTCTCTCACAATTCAATTTCAATTCAATTATTCGATTGTTTGCATTTTTTACAACTGTTTAAGTTTATTTTTTATCACGTCATGGCTATTCATGCTTGATTTAGCACATGTTAATTCAACTTACAATTACCTTCTACTCCACTATCCTATTGATGCAGGACTGAAACACATACCCAACATACTTTTGCATGAAATCTACAAAATAAATGTGAATGAAAATTAAACTAAACACGGGCAGTCAGTCATGCTTTTGTAAACAGAATCAGTTGAGACGGCAAACTGGAGCGATGCGGAGATGCTGTGCTTTTGGTCTTTAGATCTGAAGCTCAGATCACCAGACAGTTCACGAGGACTGTGAAGGACAAACACCTACTGGACCGGCTCGTGAATAAAACTTAAGGAGAGTTGCTTCAATCAGCATAACTTCCACACCCCCTTTATATCTCCATCATGTAACCTTTGTGAAAACACATGATTGTGCCACATAACTGCCACAGGCTGACCTTATAAATGACCACAGGCTCCCTGGTGCTGCATCAGCTTTGCAGCAAAGTAACACCATAGTTTAAAGAAACAGGGTGGAGTCGTGGGTATGTTTTATTAATCTTTCCTCAATTGCTGGCTGATTAGGAGGAGCAACCACCGGCCTCATCTCTTCATCTAACCCAGGATGGGAACGTGTGAGTTGCTGTCGCATGTTGGTGTGGTCCTTTTTTTCTAATACATATAATGTTTGCATATAATGGACTGGGAAGAAACAAGGATCATCACAACAGAACAACAAAAATTCAAACGATGGATCAAAGAAGAAATCGAGATCAGAAGACGTGGACCTAACACCATGAACAGAGATGAAGGAGTGTACACCGGACCATATATGGGACATATATGCTCCACTTTGAGGAAGGCACCCGACTTTGCTAGTCTGTGTATTATTAAGGACAAAAACAATGTTGGTAGTGTTGCTGTTGTGTCTTATTTAGTTTTATACAATTTTCCATTAATCTTCCTCACGAATAAATCCCACGCCCAGTGGCTAAAGCTAATAAACAGCTGCCACCAACGCTGCTTTTTTTTTTCTGCTGGTCCATCTCCTAAAAGTGTCAAGGTGGCACGCATATCATTTATGTTCCTGCCACCCTTATTGGCTGTTTTTCAGCTGTTTTTAATAATCATTTATGAATGTTTACAAATCTAAACCAAATTGGCATGGGTCACATGTCGATGCATTGATTAAAAGGTGAATCACCCCTAAAGTGCATGCACGTGAAGAAAAAGAAACTTTTTAAACTTTATTTTTTCCACTTTATAATCAGACTTCTATGCTTTGCATTTAATTCTGTATGGTTATATTTGAGAGATTCTCTGTTTCCCAAAGCCTTTCAAATGAAATCATGGGCAACAGCAAACAACAAAACTCACCGATGTTTGGGTGCTTCAAGAGGCGGCAGATACGAGCTTCTCTCTCAAGCTTCTGATGGTCTGAAACAGAAATACAGTTCATTCCAATTACAAACCAGAATTGTGTTTGGTGATGTAAGCAATACCTCAATATACCACACTTAAACAAAACCCAAAAACCTCACTAAATTGTGCATTTTTACATAACCTTATTTATATGAAGAACATTTAAAGATGATAAAAAGAGCATGGTCCTAGCAGCAAATTTGTTAAGTTAACCGACATTTTCAAGACAAAAAACTACTTTGTGACACAGTCAACTTCATTACCAATAGACCACTGCCTTTAAAATCAAAGCACTGAAACAGAGCTGTGAGACAGACCTCTGACTAAAACCACCACAGACAGGTAACTAGACAGAAGACACTTGCACACATAAACACCAGTGCCTGCATTCGCTCTTTCACACATGCCAAGCACAGAAGGAGATCCTCTGCGTCGGATATGATCTCACAAATGTAAATACTGCCAAGCAGCACCTGGTGGAGCACACAGGAGGCAGGGTAAGATGCAAACAGCTGCAGGAATTTTATTGTTTTGTTAACGGTGCATAAAGGATGTCATCGGCTCTCTGTTCTCTTTTTCATCAATATAATAAACGCCTGGTAAAAAGTATAAGAGCTCCAACTTTCAGCACAGAGACTAATGCAGTTCTCAGAATAAACAGCCCTATTTGTAAAGATATTTTCTGGATTTCCTACTGCTCAAGTTGTGTTTTATTTGCTATATCAGAGAACAGGTTAAGCAAACTGTTTAAGACTGAATACCTCAAACGAGAACAAACTGCATTGCTTGACTTCAGAATTGGATCATCAAACAGTAATCGCATCAAGAGTGCATCTGAACTGTAAATCAAACGCCCAGCATTCCTTGAAAGGGCGCTCATCAACAAACCTTTTCCTCTAGATGAATCACTATCCATCCATCCATCCATCCATCCATCCATCCATCCATCCATCCATCCATCCATCATATCTGTGAATATTGGCAGTGCCTTTTCAGACTGTTTAAGCAAAGTTCATATTATCTTGAGAAATGATGGCATTCTAGTTGCTTAAAATCAAAATTTCTAAATAATATTCTGAATAATTTGGAATTTCAGTTCAATATCTGCAAAACTGACATCTATCCATCTATCTAATCACAGCTGAGAGCTAGAAATATGTGTCTCAAATGTCCCACAGGCACTTTCATTTATTTTATATTATAATTAATGTAAAATAACCTAAATTCAATCTAGAAGTGGCTCATATCCTATCATCCACAACATTACCAGTAATTGTTATTATAAGCTAAATTCATGATGCATCCTTATCTCGAGTGTCCTCTAGTCAGGATTACACTCCCATTTGGGCCTCACAGCTCTCCGTAGATGTTTTCCCGACTAGGCAGGGGAGGAGTTTAGCATTAACAAAGCTTTGGTCGGCAGACACGATGAAAAGGCTTGCTAAAACATACACTAACATCACCAAATGATAAAAGCCATGAAGCCAAATGAAAAGTTTTGAGCAGAACATTGAACCAGAAGTTCCCTGATCGAGCGGATGTGTGAGAACGTTAGGTTATGCATATAACCACTGTTCCCTAAAGGAGAGGAACGAGGTACAACAAAGGTACTATGGGACATCACGCCCTCGTGTGGCCTGGCTGAAGACCCATTTAATCACGCCTGTTAGGCAAATGAAAGTGACGTGGCGTGGAGGCCCTGTCCTCCACTTATAAGCGACCACGTCATTGTCATTCCTCAGTTCGATAGCCGCTCTTCACTGAGCTGGGCTGTGAAATGGGGCAGCCCTGCGTTGTACCTCGTTCCTCTCCTTCAGGGATCAGTGGTTATATGCATAACCTGACGTTCCCTTTCAGTCGATTCACTCGGTATAACAAAGGTACCATGGGACTTATTGAAATGCCCCATGAGCAGCTATCAAACCTGGTCTGAGATTGCAACCTAAGATGGCAAGTCAGATCCAGCAGAGAGAACCGCAGGGGCCACCGAAGGGGCCAAAACATCCAAGCGGTAAAACCTCACAAAGGTGTGGGGTGTAGCCCAGCTTGCAGCTGAGCAAATGTCACCAACTGAAACACCTTTAAACAGCGCCCAAAAAGCAGCCACACCTCTAGTAGAGTGTGCCCTGACCCCTAGGGGCAGCTGGGAGCCAGTGACGCTGTAACACAGGGAAATGGCCAACACAATCCAATGAGAAAGTATTTGCTTTGACAAAGCTTTACCCATGGAGGGTTTGGTAAAACACACAGACAGTTGGTCTGTTATTCTGATACTCAAGAGTGCAATCTATATAAGCCTGCAGAGCACGAACCGGGCACAGACAATGCAGTCTCCTCTGCTCCTCAGAGGCAAAATGAAGACTATGGAAGCCCGAAAGCTTTATGGTCATGGAACTGTAGTTGAGCGGGATGACCTTAGGCAAATATGCAGCATTCGGATGCAGAGTGACCCTAGCTCCATCTGCTGACATTTTCAGACAGGAAGGTGGTGAACTGAAAGAGCATGAAGGTTTCCCACACTTTTAGCCAATACAAGGGCTAAGAGCAGAGCTGTCTCATAAGACAGAAGCTTCATGAGTGGAGCATGCTCTTGAGCTCTGAATAGTATTCACCACAGCCGGGGGAAGACCTTTAGCTAACAGGTTGGACCTTTCAGTAGGGAGGCCTGCAGCTTCCACAGATGTGGGCGAGGGTGCTTTTTTGTGCTTGTGACAGAAGGTCCTGTCTGAAGGGGAGCTTCCATGGGGGGGCTATCATCAGACTGATGATCTCCATGTACCAAGACTTTGTAGGCCACTGAGGAGCCACCACAATTAGAGACCTGCTCGACCTGCGCACTCTCTCCAGTACTGCTAGAATCAGTTCCACCAGTGGAAAAGCGTAGAGGAGAACGTTGGGCCAAGGGTGCACCAGAGCATCCGATCCCATTGGAGCAGTCTGATCCATCGGAGAAAACAGGGGACAGTATGTGTTTATGCTTGACGCAAACAGATCCACTACCACCCTGCCGAACCTCAGCCAGATCTGGGACACCACCTCGGGGTGGAGCCTCCATTCCTTTGACAGAGGTCCGCCCCTGGAGAGCAAGTCTGCTCCGTGATTGAGGTACCCAGGGACATAAGCTGCTCTGAGAGACAGGAGATTCAGATTGCACTAGTGCAGCAATGTGTGGGTCAGATTCAGTAGAGGAAGAGAGCGTGTTCCTCCCTGTCTGTTACATATGACACCACAGTTGTGTTGTCAGTGCGCACTAGCACATGATGTCCTCTCAGGTGACGACTGAAGTGTTTCAGAGTCAGAAACACGGTTAAAAGTTCCAGAAAGTTGATAAGAAACCTTGACTGGGTCGAGGACCATACCCCCCTCACCGCTAAACCCCCACACAGAGCCCCCTAGCCTCTGAGGGAAGCGTCTGTGGTCACCACTATGCATTCAGACACCCTCCCGATAGGGGAACCCTGGCAGAACAGCCTTGGTTCTCTCCATGGGAGGAGAGCTACCATGCAGGCTTTGGTGACCGTCAACCTCCGGCGGGGATCACGTGAAGGATGGACATGATGAGAGCGGACCCAACACTGGAAATGTCACATTTTTAACAGTCCGAGAGGCACCACGGCTATAGAGGAAGCCATCATCCCCAGCAGCTGTAGAGCTATGTGGAGTGTCAGTCTGGCTCCCAGCTGAAAGCGCGTTAAGCAGCTGCGTACCGCGGCAATTCGCTGGTCCGACAGACGCGCTCTGCTTGACCGAGAGCAAATTTCCAGCCCGAGGACGGAGAAACTCTGACTCGGAACTAGAGAACTCTTTCTGCAGTTCACAGAAAACCCCAGGGCTTAAACATGGGATAGTACCCGTGCAGTGGGAGCTTCTGTCTGTGTTCAGGAACTCGCTACTAGTGCCCAGTCGTCTAGGTAAGCGAGGATCTGGATGCCCTTCTCCCTGAGAGTGGATAGTGCGCCTTCCACACATTTGGAAAAGGTGTGGGGCATTAGAGCTAACCCAAAAGGCAGAACTGTGTACTCGTAGGCATTCCCTTCGAAAGCAAAGCACAGGAACTGCCTGTGATCAGGATGGATTCCCACATGGAAATAAGCATCTCTGAGATCGATCGTAGTAAACCAATCTCTGGGACTGACTGTGTCCAGTAGCTGTTTGAGTGTTAGCATTTTGAACCTGTACGTGCGCAGATACTTGCTTAACACATGCAGATCCAAAATATGGCGAAGTCCACCTCCCTTTTTCGGGACAACAATGTGGCAGCTGTACCAACCTATGTTTGTGTCCTCGACAAGGACTGCTCAAATAGCTCCTTTCAACAGTAGAGTCTGAATTTCCTCCCGTAACACGACCACAGCGTCGGTATTTACACATCTACACAACAGAGATAAATACGGGTGGTTTGACCAGGAACTGCAGTCGGTAACCAATGGCAACCGTGCGCTTGACCCAGGGGGACACCGCGCATGCTCGCCAGAGGTGAAGTTTTTCTGCGAGGCAACCGCTCAGCGCCTTGGTGGGGGAGCTGCTGCCCTCAAGCGGAAAGGGAGGCTTTCTGAACATCATGTCTGCCACTGGAGGAAAGCTGCTGTTCTCCAGCAGAGCGGGAGAACACATTTTTTCCTGCTCCCACAGAGGCCGATTGCAGACAGGATTTGATGTGAAAATTGAGCTGTCGTTCACCAGCGGAGCGGGTTGACGTAGCTTTATGGGGCCAATTTGAGAAGCATTGTAGAGACACATTGCATCCACACATTGTCGAGTGCAAACAGCAGTCTTTATTACATTTGTGTGCATGTTTTTGTGAACTGTACAACTCTCGCCCCCTGGGGGTGGTAAAGTCTCTAATAGAGCTCCGGGAGTTGACGTCACGTTTCCCGGCATGCAACAGTTCAAATCGAAACGGCGCCATTAGGCAGGCAGAAGCCGGCAGCCAGACTATTTGTTATTGTCAGAAAACTCAATCAGACAGGAAATATGGTAGATTCCTGTTGTGCCCCAGGATGCAGAACAGACGCGGATGACATAAGGAATGAGCCATCTACAGGATTCCCCAAGATCCGGAGCGCCGCAAACGTTGGATCATTGTAATAAAACACGCTAGTGACCGGGCTGAAATGAAACAGTGGGATCCCGAGAGTAAAGGATTTCGCTTATGCAGTGACCGCTTCATATCAGGTACTTAAACCAATGTTTCCTCAACTGTGTATGGTGTTTATTTTAAATACTTTTATTACGATTCTTAGTGGGCTTCCTAAACTTATTTTGGCGTGGCTTTTTCTGTCTTATTACTCACAGCAGCAAGTAAACATCACGTAAAACGTTGCCTCGTGAGTTCTGCGTGCTGCCGTTTACGTGTTTTATGATCACAGCAATTAACCGGCTAAGCTGTATTTAATTTTTAAGCAATGGTTGATCAATTGTCAGATCACACATAAAAAGCACTTTGGATTGCTATTATCTGTCTCACCGTGACAGATCCTGAGACGCTCCTGCCTGACATATTTATTTTATTCACAAAAAAAAAAATCAAACTAGGGATTTCTCTTGGCGTTCAGTTTATACATTCAAACAGCACAGCGCTCTATTTAAACTATTACGTGTAAATCTGTTATTTGTCCATCCATTTTCATCCACTTATCCGGAGTCGGGTTGCGGGGGCATGTAGCGTTGAGAGGCCCTGACTTCCCTCTCCCCAGCCGCCGGAGCCAGCTCCTCTGGGTAAATCCCAAGGGGTTCCCCGGCCAGGTCCAGTAAGAAGTCCGCTCCGACAGCTTCTGGCGTCGGAGCGTCGAGAGTCCCAGACCTCTCCCCAGCTCCTCCGGCCGGGGGAATCCCAAGGGGTTCCCCGGCCAGGTCTGGTGTAGTCCGCTCCGACAGCTTCTGGCGTTTTTAAAAAGTATCCCAGGGGCACGGTAAGGGTCGGAGATGTTTAGTCTATTTAATTTCTGACTATATAAAACGAATTCTTCGGTTTTAAAGTGTGAAGTAAACTCCGACGAAGTAAAATCCAAGCGGATCCCGTTCACGTTCATGGTTACATCCGTGTTTGTTTACCTTTTTTTCCTGCCAAAATGGCGTCTACTAACTGAGAGTCACGTGGGCTCCGGAGCTCTTTTGGACTGTGGGCTTGAACCGTAGCTGAACCGGTCCGTTTCAACCACAGAAAACTGGTGTTTTGTAGTCCAACATGGTCCAAAACCCGAACAAGGTCAGTCCCCGGATCTGGACGACTGAGGTTTCCTCTTGCGGCTCACAGAGCGTTTCTGTGAGTCCCCAGGAGGGCCTTTACTCCAGGCGGAGTGGCGAGGAGGAAAAGACAGGGTTCGAGCTGCAACCGAACCCTTCGTTGCCGCTAGAGGGGCTGTCCTCTGAGTTAGAGGAGGAGAGGTCAGGTTCTTCCTGTCAGACCCAGGTGTCGTGCGCCACCCTTCCCATCTGGGGATGATGGAGCGTAGCGCTTCAGTCTGTTTCCGCTGGGCCTCGAACTTCGTCTGAATAACATTGAGGGACTGTCCAAACAGACACTGGGTAAAACAGGCTCGTCCAGGTAGTTAGCCCTGTCCGTGTCGGGGACATTAGAAAGGGTAAGCCACAAGTGTCTCTGAGCCACAACAGTTGAGGCCATACCTCTTCCCAACAGCAGAGCGACACCTCGGGCAGCTCGCAGGATGTAGTCCAACGTGACCCGTATCTCATTAATGAGGGGGGCCAGTGGGCTGTCGGGTGGGACCCTTGCTCCAAGGTCCGCCAGGCAAACTGCATGGTTGGTCTGGACCTCCTCGTCCTCGAGTAAGTCATGACCATCGGGGCAAATGTCCAAAATGTCTCCATCCTCTGCCAGAGGAGGAAACTGAGAAGCCTCTAGGTCTGGTCCGGTTAAATTGTCTGCCATCTCCATCTGATCTGCCCAGCTAGTAGCGGAGACTTCGATCACTAGGCTGTCCACGTCAAAGTCGGGCGAAGCCGGGGCCGAACGGGAAAGCATGGGGCCCTGCTGCGAAACTGCAGCGTCTCCCAGGAGACGTTGTAAGAGCTTCATGCGCCGTTCGAGTGTGGGACGGCGGCATTGGCGACAGAACTCGCACGCCTCTGGGTCCACAAGCTCTCTCCTGGCGTGGAGAATTCCCAGACAAACCAGGCATGCTTTGTGTAGGTCCTTCCCGTGAAGAAAGAATCCACAGCCCTGAAGACAGGGGCGCGAAGCGGCTTTCCGTGAAGCAACGTCCAACATGGTGCTTATTGCGAGACACCCAGCAGAGCGAAGCAGAGAAGCTGAAGAGCCAAAAAAGTTAGCGCTCGGTGGGCAGGAATGCTAGCCAGAAGGCAGTAGAGTCCAGTCAGTGAGCGGTTAAGCTATCTTTTAATAGTGCAGCTAGTTGTCAGATGTGTAGTCAGCAAGGTGAAGAGCGTAAGAACAGAGGAATGATAGTGATGTGGTCGCTTACAAGTGGAGGGCGGGGCCTCCACGCCGCATCACTTTCATTTGCCTTACAGGCGTGATTAAATGTGTCTTCAGCCAGGCCACACAAGGGCGTGATGTCCCATAGTACCTTTGTTGTACCGAATGAATTGAGTGAAAGGGAATACACGTAACAACCACTTGGAGACTGAACAAGCTTGTGGCTAATTCTAGCGGCTAGCCGCTATAATATGGCGTGTTTCTTCAAATATTCATAATCGTTTATGCCCACATCTTAACACATCAGTTATTAAAATTTTTTTCCTCAGCTCTACTGAGCGCCCCAGCTAAACAAACAAACATGCTGCCTTAAACTTGCTCTGATTGGTTCATCGTGTGTCTGTCGTGCCAATAGAAGACTTGCAAATTATGTGATTCGGCTGAGAAAAAAAATGTGTGCCCGCACACGCATCCAGAAATAATGGCACAGGTGATAGAACGCAAATAGATGGTTCTATGATCCTCAAGCTTTGGTATATCATCATCACTTTAATCCTTAATGATCTTATATCGTCAGATCGCTCGATTGATCAAAGTCCGAGTCATTTGATTTTGAGTATCTGTCGATTTTGAGTTTTGATCCAGTATTTCGGCAAAGCAGTAAAATAAGAAAAAAAGGAGAACACATCCAAGTTTTCTTTACTTTTTTATGATTATAAAAAGGTATTTATTTATTTATACATTTATGTCATTTCCTTAGTTTATCCGCAGTGTCGCCCTATTCAAATCTGAGACCATGGTCTTGATTCGGAAAAAGGTAGAATACCTTCTCCGGGTCAGGGATGAGGTCCTGCCCCAAGTGGAGGAGTTAAAGTATCTTGGGGTCTTGTTCACGAGTGAGGGAAAACTGGAGCGTGAGATCGACAGGCGGATTGGTGCTGCATCTGCAGTGATGCGGGTGTTGTATCTGCAGTGATGCGGGTGTTGTACCGCAACCTGTCATGGTGAAGAGAGAGCTTAGTCAGAAGGCGAAGCTCTCGATTTACCGGTCGATCTACGTCGCTACCCTCAGCTATGGTTGTGAGCTTTGGGTAGTGAGTTTTGGGAACCCTCCAAAAACAGAGCCTTAAAATAGGGTATCAAAGAATGATACGGTCACCAATTTAGACATGCTGAAATAACACAAAACTGTCCAGTCTTAATGTGTGTAGCAGTAAATGCAAGAATTTACACATGGATGCATGACAGTGTTTGTTTATGAAATAGTTTTATTAAATCCCAGAGATAGAACCCTGCAGTATTCACATGACAGCGAGGGGATGCTCATAAGAAAGCACCCCAACACTCTTTGTGGCCAAACCAACATCTTTGTTTGAGTAATTTACTGAATATTGTGATGCAAGTCTGTATGTGTATGTTTGAAAGGGATGTCTGTCTGTAAACTACTTAGCACTCCTTAACTAGCTAATTGCCATGGGATGCTGTAGCCACAGAAACCTCCCTCAGTCAAGCAAGCAGGGGTCAGACATCACAACTGTAAGGAGGATCCACTATGACTCAGGGGGTGTGAATGTATATGTGAGTGTGTGTTATCACTGTGGTTATGCCAGCCAAGCATGTGCGCGCGCGCGCACACACACACACACACACACACACACACACACACACACACACACACACACACACACACACACACACACACACACACACACACACACACACACACACACACACACACACACACACACACACACACACACACACACACACACACACAGATTACATGACATAAATGCAGGCTGGATTTGCATTCATTTCCCCAGAGCAGCAGCAACCTTAGATAAAATTCACATTCTGCTGCTGAGCCATCAACTTTCACTCATCTCACTGTTCTTCTACAGCAGGTACATGCATTTTACCACTGTACACTATAACTAACACCATCTAGTAGCATGCAGAGAAGGGAACTCTCCCCCATCTGCATTTTTATGGCTTAATTTTCTTTAACTTGTTGCTAATTTGAGTGACAAGTTCTGGCACAATGGTGCTCCTTAAATCTTCCTCCAAATAAGCTTGCTGCAGGTGTAGATTTCTCTCATCTGAGAGAAAGCGAGTGAGACCTGAACCTCCTAATTACACCAGTGACGCAGAACGAGGAGAGATGGGAGGATTACATGGAGTGTCTATTTGCTAGGCGAGGATCACAGCTCCCTGGTGTGTGTGTGTGCTTTGTACAACTATCTACCACAGTGCGGCGTTACTGCAGCACTAATTCATTCAATCTTCTTATTTGTTGGTGTGAGAGTGTGTGGTAGTGGAAGACATGAAAGGAGAGCTGGAGGGTAATTACTGGCACTTCCTGCTGCTCTCTAATTGGCCATCTGCTTTGCCATGGGGCAGACCTACAGCCATCTTACATTAGCTACGAAGGATGGCGACAACCCAACATGCACATGCATTTCTGATAGTGAAAATTTCCTTTAATCTGTTTGAGAAAAGTGTACATTTCAACAGTTAAGAAATTATGTCAAGATACACTGCAGAAAGTGCAAACTGAAGATGTTAATATTGTAGAACACAAGTGTGCATTAGTAATTCAAGACTGCCTAATGCTCCAAAATTAAAAAAATACCTTAAACCCCCATCGTAACAAGAGGGACCAAAATATTAATTAATCTGGCAACATATCTTTACATTTCTATAATTTAAAATGTCAACCCCAGGGAAATACATGTGAATATTAAGGAGACAATGTGTAGTTTTTACCATTAAACTCTGGAAATATCCATCAAAATGTTTTTGAAAAAGGAATTAAATGATGCCCAGTTGTTGAAAAATATTGACGGCTTTGTAACATAACTATAAAAGATGGGTCTAAAATACATGGGAGCGAGTCTAAGTCTCTGGGTGACACTATATTGAACACATCTACCATGTCTGCCCAATGTCGGTACCAGATCGGCTCGGGATCCTGCGTCTGCAAATTACGTAACAGTAGATGATTGGCTGAACATAAGACTTGCGGAAGTTATGATACCACACTTAAAAGTTACGTTTGCACGTTGGCAATGATGATTTTAGTTTGTCAGAACTAATTTATGGTTATAGTCTTAGCGGTTATGGTCATGTAGTCCAAAAACCAACACTTTTCTGAGAAAATGTTTGATTTTTCAAAGGAAATGTAAAATAAAAGCAAACACATCAACTGATAAACAGTGACCCTCAAAAGCTCTTAATTTAGATGAAATGGGGCAAAATAAAATAAAAGAACTTTTTGGAAAAGACACCAAGCAACATTTTGAATGAATGTATATACATAACCACTAAGGAAATATACAGACAAATTCCACATTAATACAAACTGATATGGCTTCACATATAAGAACTGTTGTGTTTTTTGGCAGTCTGATGTTGGTTTTATGTAGTTTCACATTCTTTACAAAACAAAAGATAATATGGTGTTTTATTAACAAATTACAATTATAAAGAAAACATTTAGGTGTTAACAAACAAGAATTTATTAACAAAACTGCATATGTCTTTCCAAAACTTAAGTGTGAAAGCCAAGTGGATTTATCAGAGTCATCAGCAGACGCAGGACCCCGAGCAGATCTGGTACCGACACTGGCTTTTTTACATTCCTGCTAAATCTGTCACTATTAGCTGTGTTTTTACCATCCTTTCAACACCCACTATGTCCTGAACATGGTGAAGTAAGCTTTCGATCAGGTGTGATCCACATGAAGCACACAAACTGTTACAGTGCGCAGCTGCAGCATCACTTTCTCACTGGACGAGTAAATATCGAGTAATAACGAGTAAATATTATCAGAGGGTGAACATTACTCTTCAGAATCAGAGTCAGCCATGACCAGACATAGAGCTTGGTCTACAATGAACAAACCTGTCAGCATTGCACGTTTCTCCTCTAATATATAATAATACTTGAACTCTGTGAGCTCTGCTCTCCTCCTCTCCTCAGTTGAGAGCAGTTTTCAAACTCAGTAAACTGAAATTTTTAACAGAAAAACACCCAAAAGCTTTGCTCAGATTGAAGTTACACATATCTACTATCTTCTGGTGTAAAGTAATAACATCTTGAGGGATTATATTTGCAGGTCGTAGCTCGTTAAATGCAATGTTGCGACGTTGGCGCTTAAAGGGTCAATTCCACTGTCCTCAGCTAATTTTACTGAGGTTAGTACACGTCATAGCCATAAATGCTATGTGATTACAATTATTGACATAATAATTTCTTCCAGTTTTCGGCCTTTGTTTCTTCATTTTTGGTTTTCGGTTTCGGCAAAAAAAAAAAATTTCGGCGCATCCCCAATTTACATAGTTCTCCACTACTAATTTTGTAGTGGCTGCATGTGGGAATGCACGTTTGGGGACAGAGGAGGAGCAAGATCACGGAAGTAGCATGGAGCACAACTGACAACACACACCTGTGTGAAAATAGTAATCAGGATCTAAGCATCCCTACCTGAAATACAAAAAGACAATATAAATACAATAGTAAATGCACCATCTTGGACCGCATATTTGACATGATACCCCAGAACAATGCTATTCCCTCTGTTGTCCTGGTGGGGAATTGCTTAGCAACACTCTCCAGGAGATGAAGAGGTCCGAGAGCAAAACGTCTCTGTCACTGCGTGTGCGTCTCTCCCTCATGGAGCTGATGCAGAAGCATAAACTAGGCTTAACTCTCAGTGTTGCAGCAGACAATGCAGCAGTTCTCCAGTTTCCAGAGTCTCTTCAACAACATAATGAAACTGAACATTCATTCTGCACAGATAAACGCATACTACATGCAGCACCTTGTAAAACAGTTTTGATGTGTATTTGTGCATTCCACAATACAAGGTTTGTAAGATTCACATCACCTACTAGGTGGTGAGGTGGTCAGAAACCTGCAGACTGCCTACTGCTTCTTACCCTCGGACCTAAAAACCCTCCTGCAAAAAAATTTTGTCCATTCAGCACACATTCACGTCTTAAACTTCAACAGTAGCCACACTTGAGCCAGGAGCTTTTCTGTCACAGTCAGCCACAACCGTAATTACAAAAAACATTCAACACCCCTGCAAATCACTAAGGCAATCAAATAACTATTTCAGGTTTAAATGTTGAGTTGCAAAAAATGTAACAGGCATTAAATGTATGTATTAAAGAAAACTTGGCTGTAATTTGATCAAAGGCTTGTCCTAATTTTTATTATTTTGCTGTGTCAGTGAACAACCATTTGTTGAGCAACTGATCACCCAAATCAGCCCTTTGCATGTATAAACAGCCCACTTGTGGCATCTCTGCTTGTTCGTCTTCCTGCTGGGAAGTGGTGGAGCACCATTGTACTATGGTAGTGTTAACCAGCACAAACACCTTAAAAGAGTGTAATATTTTTACTTGTTTACTATCAAATTCACAAACTCCGTAAGGAACAGCGACTTTGTCGCTGAGTTGGCAACACTGATAACAAAAGGAAGGAAAAATCTCAAAACAAAAAATAAAAAACCCACCCAAATCCTACTGGGCAAAGTGCCTGCACCCACAGTAGCTGCCTGTTGCAGATGCTGTGTTTCTGTTAGTGTGTAGGTGAATGGTGTGTCAGCAATGCAGCCTATTGTTATTCTTCTCATAAGACGTTACCCAACATACCTCATTCCCTTGTACTTCATTTCATAATGCTTCCCAGTGTGGAATGTCATCAGTCTCACTGACTATACTTTTCAAAATCACACTCCTCCTAAAGCTCACTTCTTTCTCCAGCGCGCACACGCACGCACGCACGCACGCACACACACACACACACACACACACACACAGTACTTTCTGCCTCTGCAAAGAGCCCGCAGATTTTTTGCTGAGCCCTTACTTTTTGTTGGTGGGCATTAATACTCGAAGCCGCCCCATGTGGCCACTTGATGTTAGGAATAGAACAATAATGTTACGACACACTCACAAAACAGGCCCGTTATTAGCATTACCCCACACTTTTTCCCTCTCTTACACACAAAATACCATCGCAAAGCCAGACAACAAGGCAAACAGGGAGGAGCAAATAGAGTCTGTGGGGTCTTAGTAGTTGATGGAAGATACATTTAGTATAAGTGGATTAGCCTCAATACAAACCAATCCCCCTTCACATTAAGACAAGAGACAGGCAATGAGGGAGAGATGTGGAGGTGACTAGAGTGAATTCTGTGGACGTCTGTAAAGTGTAAGATAGAAAGGAGAAAGCAATTGGAAATCTCAGGGATAATCTTGACAAAGTGATAAGAGTTTGCTTCATCTTTACAATGAGCCACAACCCATAAGTCTGCATTAAAACGACAGAGAAACTAAGGAACTGGATTAGAATTATTCAAATGAATACTTTCCTGCCATCTACTGTTATTGCTCTCATCTATTTAAAGAGAAACTTGATTATTAACACATATCCCACAGATGTAGTCCAATCACACCAAGAAGCTGCAGTTGAGTGTTATTCAATTATGTGTTTATGAGGAAAATCAATAAACAAGTTACTGATATAAGAACTGTCAGACAAAACAGTCTGCAGTGTAAATTATGGGACTATGCACGTTTTCCAAAATTTCTTTCATCGGTTATTGACGCCCCTCCACGGTTAATAGCAGGTTAACCGGAAACCAACCAACCCCCACCCGACGCACACAAACATTTGCCCCAGCTTGGTAACAGCTTGGTAACAAACTACCTTGTGCTGCCTTCCTCATATTACATCGCAAACCAAATGAAAGCCTTTTACAAGCCCGGAAGCATACATCTAGTTTTTTTATCAGGTTGGTTAACTTTTTATTGATCCGGAGAAGCTTTAAATGACGATCGTCTTGTTTTTGCTTGGGTAAGTACTGAGTTATGTTATTTTTTCATTAACTCATGATAATAATGCTATAGCTAATGCTAACGATCAGTAGGTGCTAGGATCTACTTGTAACTAACATTTTGTGCCTTTTAAATACAACTTTCTGGTGTGTTTGTTTGATATTAATAAGGTATATTAACACCATGTTGCAACACTAAGCTAACTGCTAAAAACATTAGCACTCTGAAAGCTATTTGCAGTGAGGAAATGCGAACACAGTATCAAACTGTTGTCATTTTTATGGCTGTTTCTAAGCAACTGTTTATTGAAACACTCAGATTACTGATCAACTTCTGCCGTATTCTTTCAGTACGATCTTTTTTATTAAGTATTTTATGGCGCACTATAGTCAGGACTTGAAAATAGCACTTGTCTTTGTCCCAGTTAGTGATTGTAATGACTGTTGACTGCAGTGCCAGCTACTTCCGGACCCCATCTGCATTTGGTGATGTAGATGCAACGTCATGTGAAACCCAGCAATAGGAGGATCTTTTGTGATGTCAGTCTTAATGTTTCTCGCATTGCATCCCGGTAGTGTGTGGTAAACAAGCAACACATTTTACCTATAATTTGGTTGTTTTGCCTGTTTGGAGGAGGATTCAGTGAAGCAGATGGATCATTCTTGCTGTGTGGTTGATAGTTTGGCCCGTGGGAGACTTGATAAAAAGTTTTATTGGAATTTTCTTTATAGACGACCGCAAAATACAAAAGAGATAATAGGAAGCAACCCGGACTCTCCGAAGAAAGCCTGGACTCCTGCAGCAACAGACAGTTTGCAAGGCTCATTTAGTTCACAGTTAGCCCTTGTGACCATTTGTTAATTATAAAAGATGTTTTTAAAAACATTCATCTTTGTGTATTTTAAATGGACAGCGTCATGTTGTTTTTGCGTTGTGATTCAGGTGTCTCAACTCACGATCATAATAATAAAGAAATAAATAAGGGCACAAATTAATGAAGACTTACCGGCTTTGCAGTTGCTGTGAGGATTTATCCATTTTCTTTGGCCATCACCCACAGGTGATGTAAATAGTGTGACTCTGCTCGTCAGAGGAAACTGCTGCTATAAACACGACCATGGCTTTCCATTTTCAGATGAGATCGGCTCAACTTTTCTCAATAATACAAAATAATGGTAGGCCTCCAGACGTTTGAAAGTCTTTTAATTTTTCATGAGTGAAGGGTCCAGGGGCTTTCTGCTGAATAGGAATAAATATCTCTCCAGCAGATTAGTTAAAAAATACCGACGAATTGGACCAACGTTTTCAGTCACCCCAGAGCTCATACGGGCTTTTTTAATAACTTTAATTTTCTCTTCAATACAGATTTTAAGCTTCTCTCTAGACCTCCTCTTGTCTTTAGACACTGGAATGTTTATTTATCGAAGATTTTGTCCGTAAACTAGGGCTGGGCAAAAATAAATAAATAAATCGATTTTATCTATTTATCGATTTTGTAGTTTAAAACGATTTTTATTTTGCAAACTCGAGTTTTTTGAAACAATAGTTTTTTCGGACTTTTCCGCGTTTCGTCCTTGTTTGGTTGCCGTAGTAAGATATGAGGCAGCCCCCACCCCACCTACACAGTCAAAACAACATGGTAGCGTGTAGCAGAGAACTACTTCCAAAGAAAGGCACAAGTAATTCCGTAATTTGGAACTGGTTTGGGTTTGATGCAGCAGACGAAACACAGGCGAAGCCTTGCTGCAAAATATGTTTCAAGGCTGTTGCTACTGGAAGCAGCAGTACAACAAACCTTTTCCAGCACCTAAGGAATAACCCTATCGAAGAATGGGAGAAGTGCAGCCGGCTCCATAGTGAAAGCGGCTCCTCTAGCACACCTGCTAAAAAGCAGACTACACTTCCTGAGAGCTTTACAAACTGTGTACCTTATGACAAGAACGGAGCGCGATGGAAAGCGATTACAGAGGCGATCACGTTTTATATTGCCACAGACGTGATGCCAATTTATTGTCGAAAAGAGAGGCTTTAATCACATGCTGAAAGTGTTGGATGCGAGGTACGTTGTCCCCAGTCGCAAGTGTTTTGCCGATGTAGCGCTGCCTCACCTGTACAATACAACTCGGGAAAAGATCCGTAGCGAGCTGGAGGAGATGCAGTTCTACTCAGCCACAACGGACCTGTGGTCCAGACGGACGACGCAGCCATATCTGAGTCTGATGGTTCACTACATCAACACTAGTTGGACTCTGCGCAGCATCTGCCTTCAGACAGCGTATTTCCCCAACAACCACACTGGTGACATAATTGCCCATGGCTTAAAAGACACTCTCAGCTCCTGGGGACTTTCGGAGGAATGACTCGTCTGCATGACAACTGATAGTGGCATCGAAAAAGCCCCTAAGGACAAAAACTGGCCCATCTTGCAGTGCTTTGGCCACAGACACCACAACGCTATAGGTAAGAGTTGGTGTAAAATTAAATAGGTACACATACGTGCACATTGTAAAGTACTGTTTGCTTATAATTTAATAGCCAGAACATGCCTGGTAAATATTTCAACTGGTTTACACACATAGACTGGGTTACAAATATAAACCTGACTTTTCCTTAATCTGCATTCATTATACATTATGTATTAACCTGTGTTACAGCTATTAAAATTGTGATAAAAGTACAAAACAATTTCGAAAATTCACGTAAGCAAATATATAGTTTTAAGCTTGGAGTGACAACCAATATACTAAATTTCTTTTCACATTTATTACAGAGAATGGTGTGAAGGATCCAAGGATCGATCGGGCCATAGGGGCCTGCAAAAAAGCTGTATCAGCCTTCTCCTACAGCTGGAAAAAAAGGCGAGACATGACACACGTGCAGGCTGAGCTTGGACTTCCCCAGCATCTTTTGATCTCAGAATCCCCAACACGTTGGGGGTCTCGTCAAAGATGATTGAGCGCTTTCTTGAGCAAGAGAAGGCAATAACTCGTGTCCTGGGTGCAGACAAGAAAACGCGCCATCTTGTTCCCACGTGGCAAGATTTGGAAGTATTAGAAGCCACCAACAAAGCAGTGAAACTTCTCCAGGACTTCACTGATGCACTGTCAGGGGAGTCATATGTCAGTGTGTCATGTATCAAACCAGTGCTGCATTTGTTTAAAACAAGTCTCCTCCTGCCAGAGGAGGAAGATTTGGAGCTAACAAAAACAATCAAAGCTAATATCATGTGTTACCTCGAAAGTAAATACTGTGATTTGAAGACAGAGGAACTTTTGGACATGGCCACACTTTTAGACCCAAGGTTCCGTTCAACCTACATTGATGCAAGCAAACTGGAAGTTGTCAAAAAAAAGAGCGGTGTCTGAGATCTCTGCTCTCTGCAACTCTACCACAGAGGAAGCTGGTCCCTCAGCTGTTCAAGAGAACACCCCACCAAAAAAGAAAATGACTCTGGGTGCCTTCTTTAAAAACTGTGCATCATCCACCACGCTACACGCACAATCTGAGATAACATAAATTGAGACTGAGCTTGCAACATATCTCCTCATTCCAGACATAAGAGCCAGACACAGATCCTCTTGAATGGTGGAAGCTGTATCAGCCCAACTTTCCAAGGCTAAGCTTACTGGCTAAAAAATATCTTTCTGTTCCAGCCACTAGTGCCCCCTCAGAGAGAGTAGAGTGGGTGGAGGAATAGTTACCTGCAACCGGCCTGCCTTAAGCCAGAGGTTGTGGACAGGCTCATCTTTCTTGTAAAAAATGTTTAGAATGAGCATGCACAATTTTTCAGAGATCTAACAAGCACGTGTTTTGTTGTTATAGATACAAGTTTACATTTGTTCATTCTTTGAGCAGGCTATACAGCTCCAACACCGTGCTCTTTGCTAACTGCTTCATGGTTGAACACATTTGTTTGGTCATGAGATGAGCTCATTTCTTCTTCTGTAGTTGTCCAGTAAAGATATTTAGATAGCGGCACAGTTGCACCCCCTAGTGGCACAAATATTTTACACTCCAACACAGCAGGACTTGAAACAGTTAACCAGGCAAAACTATTTTACCCGGTTACAACATTAACAGCAATTAATCAGTTAAATGGTTATCTGGGTACATCCCTAGACGATTTAGTTCACTGCAGTTTGCAGGAAAGTTGGCTAACATGTGGCATAAAGCACAAGTTTATATCAATGGCAACATATTTTGTAGGCCAAAGCCAGAAAAAGAAAACATAAGAAAATGAATATCAAAATGGCCAATTAAGGGATTGCTCAATATAAAATTATTTCTAGTTAAAGGGCTCGTTCACTGAGAGACCAAGTAATAATCGTCGTCTTGTCAGACATGAGTACCACACGTGCATATTTGCCACAGAACTCAACTCACGTATCCGCAGCTTTTTGCGTAATTTATAGGGGTGAGTCGTACCAGCATAAATAGATGCCAAATTGCGTACTGGCTACGCAAAATGCATACAGGTTGGCGGTCAGACATACTAACTCAACTTGAGACTGTTATCCACACCTTCATCTCCTCACGCTTAAGACTACTGTAACTCTCTTATCACATGTCCGAGCAAAACCTCCCTGAACCGTCTTCAGGTGATTCAGAATGCCTGTGCTCGGCCTCTGACCAAGTCCTCCAAATACACCCACATCACCACACTTCTCCTCCTGCCAGTCAGCCTCAGGGTTAATTTCAAGATCCTGGTTCTGGTCTATAGGGCCTTACATGGACAAGCACCATCATACATTGGTGATCTTCTTAGTCCCAACACCCCCAGCAGGTCCCTGAGGTCCAGTGACCAAAGCCTACTTGGTTGTGCAGCACCAGGCTAAAGACCAAAGGTGACAGATCATTTGCTGCTGTGGCCCCCAAGGCTCTGGAACTGTCTCCCCGAGCCTGAGATCAGTGGACTCAGTGGTCTCCTTTAAAAAGCAGCTGAAAACTCACCTGTTCAGGCTGGCTTTTGTGTGACCTTCATCACCCTCTCCTTGTTCTGCTCTCCCTACCTATTCCACCTTCCCCAGGATCCACTGATTTCCCTCTTTCCCATTCACTCGCTCTCTTTTTCTTAACATTCTTCTTCTTCTTCTTCTTCCATTAGGCCCGCAGCAGCGCTTTCGCTGTGAAGGCCTATTGAATCTGCTCTGTTTATTTTTCTTCCGCCAAGTAAATTGGCTTTTTGGAGGCCTTAACATACCCGAAAACTCAGGAATTATTGCACACATGTCAGGCATGGTGTAAAATTTGGTATTTTAAAAGGTCCCAAAAAATATCACAATAAAACTAAATCCACAGCGCCCCCTAGAATGAGAAAAATACCCCCCTCCATAAACCTTAGTTTGTCATACAGTTATGAAATTCTATACACTTGTAGTACTCAACAGTCCGCACAGAAAAGTCTCTTGCAACCATGGTCAACATCAAACAAGAAGTCGGCCATTTTGTTTTGAAGTGGTGATTTTGACCCCGTTTTGGCCGTTTCTAGGGTCCGCTTCTGATTGATTTACTCGATAATCTTTCGCACGATCGTTTCGAAAGTTGTGGGAAATTGCTCAGAAGGGATGGGCGATCAAATAGAAAAAATAAAACTGACTTTTCGTATATGCTGAGGGAGCGTGGCCAGGCCTCGAAGTTCGACTACTCGCCAAAAAAATATAAATGGCTATACTTTCATACTCTAATAAAGTAGTTACAAAAATTTCTGTGGTCATTCGATATCCAGCCACATCCTAACCCCAACCCTAACTAAACTGAATGGTCGGGTGATGACATCACGCAAGCCCCGCCCCCTCAGGACCAAAAAGGTGAAGTTTTACTGTGATAGGTCCCAGATCGCCCCACTTCACTTAATCACCACACATTTGTAGCTGGTAACTCAAGACAAGTGGGTGTTTCTTGGCGTCACTTTATGGAAGTTTTAAAAAGAGGGCGGGGCTGTGGCGGCACGGCGAAGTCAGGCGTACTGCTGTGGCCATACGTTTGCCTCCCATTTCGTCATTTCTAAAGATATCGCCACGAAACTTCTGGTGAGTGATCCTAGTCCGGCCCCCTAAAAAATCTTATGTGAAAATCTGGTGGGCGTGGCCTATGTTCTTAAATAGCGCCCCCTAGGACTGTTAAAATTTCAGCCCCAAGCCATGCTTTAACTGGAGGATTACAAAATTTGGAACACTAATGTAGTGTCTCAGGACCTACAAAAAAAGTCTCTTGGAGCCAAGCACAAAGTCGCACAGGAGGTCGGCCATTTTGGTCCAAGTACTCGATTTAGTGGTTTTTGCACACATTGTTTGAAGAATGATGCCCCGTTGCCCTTTTCACCGATCACCTTCAAACTTCTGCTATATACTCTTAAGCTATATGGGAAAATTCAACCGTTGGATTTTTCTAAAGTTGAAAGGTGTGGGCGTGGCTAAGCCTCAAACTTTGACCTGTCGCCACGCCACTCCTTTTTTCACGGCTCCCTATTAGACTCCTTTCACCCAATCACCAGTAATCTCTGGCAAATAGCAGTAGACAGGTTGAGGTAACTTGGTGTCCAGTATTGGCAGGTTTCAAAAAAAGGCGGGGCTTTGGGAGCATGGCAAAATTCGCCATCACGCCATGTAAATATGTTTGCTTCTCATTTGCTCAGTTATCATGATATCACCATGAATTCTCTGGTGAGTGATCCTAGAAATGGACATGATAGGTTTGTGGGCGTGGCCTATTTTCTGAAATAGCGCCCCCTATGACCATTAAAACTATCAGCCCCAAGCCATACTTTGACTGAGGATTACGAAATTCGGTACACTAATGTAGTGTCTCAGGACCTACAAAAAAGTCTCTTGGAGCCTAGGGCAAAGTCGCACAGAAGGTCTGCCATTTTGGTCCAAGTACTCAATTTAGTGGTTTTCGCACACGTAGTTTGGAGAGTGATGCCCCATCGCCCTTTTCACCAATCACCTTCACACTTCTGCTATATACTCTTAAGACATGGGGGGGAAATTCAACCGTCTGATTTTTCAAAAGTTGAAAGTTGTGGGTGTGGCTAAGCCTCAAACTTTGATCTTTCGCCATTACATTACTTGATGTAATAACTCCCATGTGCATGATCAGATCCATATCAAACTTTGTGTGATCACTGACCACATCTCAAGACAGTGACGATGTGGACAGCTGATATCACCTACGTCCCTGACAACAGGAAGTCGACTGTTTTATGGTGAAATGCCCTTATTTGTCCCCTCTAACTTAGTCAGCATGACATTAAGTTCATGCACTGACTTCATGATGCTGTAATGACCATTTAGTTCTGATAGCTTTCCAGAAAGGGAGGGTCTCTGATGCCATGGCGAATTCTGGCGTGATGCCGTGACCTTACGTTTGACTGTAACTTCCGTAAACAGCCTCTGATCTGCACAAGACTGAACATGGCAATCAACAATCATCCCTTTAGCCAATGAGGCACAAACGGTTGGTGAACGTTGTATAATATCACCACAGGGCCCCCCACATACCTTTAAAACTGTAATAACTCCTACAGACGAGGTCACAACTGCACCAAACTTGCTATATGTCATTACACAAAGGCACCCAACACAATCCTGTGGTCATTGGTTGATATGGCTTTAGCTCCGCCCCCTGACAGATATTAGGCCCTGAATAACACATGCATGATGCAATTCACACCAAACTGCACACAAATGATTGTTGTCAACCTACAAACTTCTTCATGGACCATTTCCAAAATTTGGGACAGTGCCCCCTAGATACAATCAAACCTTTGTAACTTCTGCAAAAAAGCTCCAAACTACATCAAACTTGGTGGGAGTCATCACACAACTGCATTCAACACATGTATGTGCTCACTCAGTCAAATCACTTTAAGTCCGCCCACTTACAGCCTTTTGGCTCTAGATGACCCATGCAACGTTTGATTGATGTCAAATTAACAGAAAACCATCTTTGATGACCAAAGATGACCTCTATGGGATTTAGTTGTAAATGATCACAGCGCCCCCTAGATGGGTTCAAACACTTTTTTACCCTTACTTGAGTAATTAACCCTATATCAGGAAAATATTGTCCTCGGTTTGTGTCCTTCCAGTGAGCTTTGCAGATTTGGGAAAATGTCATCAGGCAGTAATCATTGTTAAATTCATAATTATTCTCGGAGGGAGACCAACTCTATCTGCCGCTGGGAGCCCCGTAATGCATAGCATCATTTCAATATGGCGGTGTCTGCGGCACGGTTTATATGCAGGTAGCGGCGCTGCGGCTGCTTTATATAGCGACTCGTTGCATTCTCCCTCAGCCCAAATCCTCAGATCATGCATTTTAGCTAAAACGCTAACGTTAGCTTGCCTTGCGTTGACTGTAGAGTTGTGGGTGATGGTCACGCAGATGTGTCATGAGATTTGAAGTGTTGCTGCCTTTCACAGACACTTTTTCCTGCATGTACTGCAAACAGGATAGCCATCTTCTATCAACTGTCCCTCGGCATTCTTCAAATATCCAAAAGATGCCCATATTTCTGACTTTGTCTTCTTTGAGGGATAAAAAATTTCCTGAGCCCTGCCGTCTCCTCCTTTGGCCATTATTTCAGCTTTAGCTTCAAGAAAGTTTTGGTTGTAAACAACAAAGTGTGCATGTGCCGCCGACAACTTAAGCAGATGATACGGTGGCTGGTAAGGGTCACCGCGCCTACACCGCAGCCACGGTAAACCCACCGAGATAATATAGTTTTTTTTAAAACAAGACGGTTATTATTATTGTCAACTTTTTTACCGGTGTTTACCGCTACACCGGTTACCGTGACAACCCTACTTACTTAAATAAGTTTGATTGAAATGTTATTTATTCAGCAATTAGCGTTACCTTACACAGTTGAATGTGCTTAGAACCAAAGGAAGTAAAATCGATACTGTAGGCCCCATAAAAGCAGAACAAACACAAGCAAAGCATTAATCAATCAAGTGAGCGTCCAGATTCTGTTCTGAACGTTTCTTCAGAAATGTATTCACTTGTGTTGCAGACAGACTACCTGTCTAGCTTCATAAAGCCCATTTTGCAGCATAATAAAATTTCATGTGGGTTTATCTTTTATGGTAGTTCATCATTGAGTCTCCTTTTCTGATGCAACTGTGGTAAGCCAACGAAACCTTAATGAGTGGAACAAACCAGACGTTTATAATCAGTTCGCTTTAAGTATTTCTACACTTCAGACTCCACCGACCTGTGAAGATGTTTGTAACTCAGCTTGCTGAAGCCCTTAGCTCATATGGAGGTCAGAGCTGACTAATAACAGGAGCTGAACACCACCAGCATACACAGTTCAGCAGCACATACTAGAGGTGCAGAGGAAATGGTAGTTTTGTCAGTTGCTAAATTAAAGCTAAAATCCTAAAAATGGTTTTGACACTTTAATTACCGACTAATTAAACTGGCTGACATTGCTGGCTATGAAGAGTTTTTGCAGCAGACCACTTATGTAAGCAGACAGATCAGTTATGCAAAAGCATTCCTCTCTACTTCCTAAAATGTTAAATGTACAGCAACATAAGGGCTTTCACAGCTTAAGTTGAGGCTAAACTTATAAAAAGCATGAAAGGAATCATGCAAATACAAGTTTCTGCTGGTGTGGTACCATACCTCTTGCAGAAAGCTTCTTAGTGTTGATGATTTTTGCAGCATACTCCTGTCCGGATGACTTCTTAACACACCTACGAACCACTGAAAATGCTCCCCTAAAAACAAAGAAAACAAACAACCAGAAATTAGTTCCTTTTCACAAGCGCTCGCCTGCACATACAAAGTGTGACATTTAGAACAATCCACACAAGCAGCAGTGGTTTGTTAGTGAATGTAACCCACACACACATACTTTTAACAGCCATTTGCATCAGGGCATCAGTCTAGGTTATATGAAAAGATGAGATAAGCAATCAGCAATAATATCACATCTGTTAAGGTCTTGGATTAGAAATGAATGACAATGAACGTCTGCTAATCTTTGAAATACGCTCAATAGGACTCAACCGACTGACAGAGTAAAATGGGTTTAGAAGAGACAACAAAGACCAGCTGCCGTTCTCACTACAATAGTCAACATTTATTACATTCACATTATCAATGAGCTCAAGCACAAAAGCGAGAACAATGCTAACAACTGCTACGCTAAAGAGTTTCACATTGACCTAGATGAATGCTCTCCATGCTACTCTTGTGATTTGCAGTATTCACAGAGACATAATTACAGCTGATTTCTGTGGGTGCCTGTACATCCTGCAAGTTTTAGTCTTTCCAGCTTTTCTGACAAGAGCAAAGCAGCTTTTTACGACTGCCGAAGGCTCCTGCCGCCACTTTCTGCTGCACTCTGCTCCTGCGACTCTGCTTTTAGCTTCAATTATTTAACGGCAAACGAGAGGTGACAGGTGACACAAGTACAAGTCAGTACTTGGATGTTAATAACCTATGACAGAGCAAAATGCAATAACAAAACAGTTGCAGGGGGTAAGGAAGCAGAGGTGCATGCTAAGTCGAGAATCAGATAGTGGAGGCCAGATAAAGTGTGGAGGACTTATAGGTGTGTGTATATGTGTATGGGAACACCGGTGGTGCAATCACTGCCATTGATTACTGTCAATTAAAAAAGGACAGAGTGGAAATGGCAGATGGAAATTAGGGCTAGTATATCTTTGTGGGACCAATGTTGCCCTGCTGCTGCTAATTCAGGTACAAATAACAAAGAGGGAGCAGCTACCACAGACAAGAGAGCTATAGTCTGGAGTGCACATTCCTGTGACACATACATCAGATTTTGAGATAAAAATGCTCAAAAACTGCATACTATTATGTTTATGTTTTGGCATTCAATTATCTATATTCCACCTAGTAGAATGGTTTTGCTAGTAAAGGTTTGTGACTACAGCTATAACATGATCCAACTGTCTCTACAAATTTACACCTCAAAACATCTATTAAACATCTATTATAGGCATAAAGAGATTGGGCAAGTCAGAAGAATGCGTTTGCTCGTGGGTGATAGAGGTGAAGCTGCTTAGAAATTGGGTCACATAATCTAGTGATACAGTCATCACAGTAAGGAGAAAACACACCCTGCCTCCCACACAGTAAGACGGTCAAATAGAGATAATAAACGTCGGGAGTGGGTGATCGCCTCAGTGATAAATCTATAAAGGGGAAAGAATGTATTGATAACACGGATGATGGACTGAGCCAGCATTTCAGAGCAAACAGCGCAGCCTGCAGCGAATAACTTCCTCATCGAGTCATTCAGGGGTGCCTAGCCTTTTTCTACACAGTTACACAAACCATCTACAGCTGCTAGAGAAGGAGAATAGAGTCCGGCCTAGTTAGCTGGCGATGAAAGCCGCAGGTATACCGAGCCCGAACAGACTAGCTGTCAGAGCCGTGGGCCGGTGAAATGTCACACGGCTCCGGCGTCTCTCGGTGCCCCGCTGACAGCTCCGGCTGACCAGAAAACACCGGTTCGCGAACACGGAAGGGCGAACAGCCGTCAATGCAGCAGCCTGTGCGCGATATTTATCGTCGCTTGCAAATAAAAGGCGCAACGATAGTTGGCTAAATCGGCTAGTTTATCAATATCGGCATGGTAGCTGGTTAGTGTACCTTTATTTAGCATGACCGCAACGCGACAATACCCACTCCAACAGAGACATGGGCAGGCATTTATCACCAAACCTGTCAGTCAGAACGCGATTCGAGTTAAATATCACCTGCTAGCCGGCTAAGCAGAAATAATACGAGGCGAGGTTGCGGGGGTGGGGGACAAAACGTCAAGACAAACACGATGCACACTGCTGCTGCTTACTTCCCGAGCTCCTCGTATAGCTGGTATTCGTCGGTAAACCGTGTGGAAGTAGCGGTGGTTGCCATGGTTGGAGCCGTGAGAGGGGGAGCCCGAGCCTTGGGGTACGACGGCGGCTGGCTCTCGTTCGGGGTCCGAGAGGAGGGTAGCCTAGCCTCCAACACTGGAACACCTTTCTGACAGGCAAGCAGGACTGAAGAGGAGAGAGGCGAGCAGGGGCGGAAAGGGAGAGGCGGCGACGATGATGGTGTATGTGTGGAGCAGGGGGACAAATCCTCGCGAGAATAGGAAAGTATGGCAAGCCAATTAATCTTTTAAAAGTTAGACGGGATTTTCAGTGCTGGTGCCCATATTTCAGTTTTCTTGTCAAAAGTAGCAATTTGTCGAAATAATTTAAAAAAAACCTCTGACACGAATATAGAATAATAGAGTAAAGCACGTTCTCTGTGCAAAGCAAAAATTTATCATATTTCATCATATACCCACCAAGTATCTTAAATATGACACAATAATAACATTGATAGAGAAGTAGAAATATATATTCGTCAAATTTCATTAGCCAACATATTGTTCAGATTTTTAAATATTTCATAAGTACAAATGTTTTGAACATCATCATTGGACTTAAAAGGTCATTCAATAACAGTCACTAGGACTGTTTAGAATTCCTATTATGACTGGTTTAAATTTATTTTAGACATTAAAATGACAAGACTACGATTACTAATATATTTTGGATGCCTCGATGGGATGATATTTTAACGAAAGAGGTTAAATATCCCGTAATTCTAAATATGATACTGAGATTATGTTGTTGCAGCCATTAGTCAACAGCTGATATGTTCCTTATGCTAGAGAAAATGTTAAATCAAGGATATCTATCCTATAACCAGTGTGTCATTACCAGGTATGATGGCCCCTTAAAGCTGCTATAGATATTTGGAAAATAGACATCCATGCCTCTGTAAAAGTTCTATCATGGAATAGCTTTAAATACATTGTAGAGATAAAAAATAATAATAAATAAAAACGAAAGAAAGTGGTTCTTTCTCCAAAAACCTCTGTCAAAAACATGTTTTGAACTAAATGCAACTATTATACAATCTGGTGTCAGTGTCACCTAATTGTCACACTTCTGCACTTCCCTGGGTCCTCCACTCATAATGCCATAACAGCTTTAACATTTTTATTATTATTTTGTAACGTGTGTAATTGTATAGGTAATTGGAAGTTTGTAGGATCATCCCGTCTCCCAGCAGATAATGCTACTGTTGTGTCCTTGGGCAAGACACTTAACCCTCCTTACCTGCTGGTGGTGGTCGGAGGGACTGGTGGCGCCTGTGCTCGGTAGCCGCCTTTCCGCGCGCCCCAGGGCAGCTTTGGTTACAATGTAGCTCATCACCACCAATGTGTGAATGTGTGAATGACTGATTTTGTTGTAAAGTGCCTTGGGGGTTTTAGGACTCCAGAAGGAGCTATATCAAATACAAGCAATTCATCATTTTACTATCACTGGTTTAAAATTGGAAAAAAAAAAAAAAATCCCAGTATGCTGTGAGTGGGCATATTCAAATATAAGCTTTAGAAATAAGAGCATAATTTTAATGTCCTCAATTTAAAGTCCCATGAACACATATGTTGGTTTGGCTTTAATTTTTATTTTATAAATGTATTGAGATTTGGGTGGCATCATTATATGTCACAATGGCTTGGCATAAAATGGACCAACAGTGCCTTCAATTCAGTGAAGTAATTAAAAATGTGAGGAGATGAAGCTGAATAGTTTGCTTCATTTAGACTCAGTCATGTTGTAGAAGGCATTAGATCAAGTTGAGCTGACATTTTGCTGAGAGGCACATGGCTCCGCTGAGGGACGCGCTGGAAAACAAATTTGACACCCAACTTTCGTCTCTCCTAATATCTTCCAAATATTGTGAGGAACCACCCAGCAGAATTTTACTGCACTGCCTGGGATACACCCAAGCCCTGTGTCACACCTCACTGCAGAAGAGACAAACTTATATAGCCTATGGGTTATAAAGCAGCATGCTGCAGGTCACTGAGTTCAGAAACCCCCACTTTCTCTCTGGAGAATCACACACACAACCTAAAGACACAAAAACCAAACCATGCACACACTCTTTTAGTTGCTTTGGTCTCTTTAGTGACTTGTTACTATGATTTGAGTAACTGGTGTTTTTGCCGTCAAGTCAGGCGTAGATTCTGCTTCTCCATTTGAAAGGAGTTCCAGAATTCCCTTTCTTTTAGCTTTTAGCTCATGTTTAATTTTGATCAATTAGCAAATTCGGTGTTTTTTTCCAGGAAATATGAATAAATTCCTTTCACTGTTGCTATTTTGTGTGTCTTTAAGGACATACTGAGTACCATTTAGATAATTCAGCCTTTTTTAGAAGGCTGATCTTGATCTTTTTAGCATGACGAGTCAAATTAGCATTTGACACATTTTACATTTAGCTCATGTCGCCGAAGTTTATTCTTGTTCACATAAACTTTTTGTTGTTTTGAATCTCTGTGCTCATTTTTTGTTATCTGTGCATTTCATTTTGGTTCTTTAAAATTACAACAAAATTTCTATTTGGGTTCTACATGGGTGTATTTGGCTGCTCGGTGGTAAAGTGATTTGTGCCATTACCTCGCGGCAAGAAGGTTTCAGGTTCAATTCTCTGGGGTTTCTCTGCGTGGAGTTTGCATGTTCTCATTGTGCACACATGGGCTCTCTCTGGGGACTCCAGCTTCCTCCCACAGTCCATAAATATGACTGTTAGGTTAATTCTCTTTATGTGAGAGTGTGTGCACGCATGTCGGCACCAGCACCGCACAACCCTGGACGGATACACGGGTACAGATAACGTATGGACGAATGATCAATTTTTTATCTTAAAATAATCATTTGATGTTTAGTTTCCACATATTTGGTGACATTTTGATACTCACTTGAGCAAATGTGTGTGTCTTCAACATCATTCTGTATCTCTTTTAGATCCTTCAGAGTCCATATTTGATTGCTTTGCATCTCTTTGTGATAGTTTTGTTTCACATGAAGGCAGTCACTGCTCTGAAATAATTTAACATATCCTCAATTTATGTGTCGTTATTTACGTCTCTTCCATGTTTACATGGGATGGATAACATTTATAGGTAGGGACTTCACTCATGGATCTGTACCCAGTATGTGTTCATGAAAAAAGTATGAAACACATCAAAACACACACACACACACACACACACACACACACACACACACACACACACACACACACACACACACACACACACACACACACACACACACACACACACACACAACACACACACACACACACACTTCAGGGATCTATTGATTATTGCAGGCCTTGCTCTTGGTGCAGGAGGTTTCTTCCAGCTCCAGATTTTACCTTGTAATTGAGAGGATGCACTTGGACGTAAACAAGAAAGATGGGGATGGGTGGTGGGAGTTGTGTGACTGCTGTATCAGGTTTCCACTGCCGAGTGTGCACCTATGCTTTTTTCCACTGAGTGAGGGCCGTTAGCTTGGCGGCGTTAAAAGATGGTGTCACACAGATCCAGAGTGCCTCGCTAAATGTTTAATGTGGCATGAGTGGGAGGCCATCACAGGACAGGCGGGTGGGGCTGCAGGGAGCTGTAGAGCTTGAGAGTTACAGTTAGAGGCTCAGTGTGTGTTCCTGTGTACGTGTGTGTGTGTGTGTGTGTGTGTGTGTGTGTGTGTGTGTGTGTGTGTGTGTGTGTGTGTGTGTGCGTGCTCAACACTCCAGCCAAGAGGTGGGACAGAAAACAGCACTGACAAAAAGAGAGAGAGAGAAAATAAAGAGCAAAACAGCGATTTCACTTGAAAATCTTTGTGCGTGGTTGTCAGCGTGGGAACACAAAACACTGAAAAGTTCAAATATTGCGAGGCCATATCTGCAAGTGCAGCCTGCTGAATCGGCAATGAAGAGCAGGGATAGCAGGCCAGCGTGTGTGTGTTTGTGTGTTATGTGCAAGACAAATGAGCACTGCAACGGAGGCTACTGGCCCTCTTCTGCCCTGCTTTTCCTACATGCTAACCCTGCTGCCTTTCCTCCTCTTCCTCCTCAGCCTCCACAGGAGTTATATAACAGTGAACTCCTCAGCCTTTGTTATCTCACACACACACACACACACACACACACACACACACACACACACACACACACACACACACACACACACACACACACACACACACACACACACACACACACACACACACACAGAAGAGAAAAGAAGGCATAATTTCAGCTGAGATCGGCACTTGGTAAGGCTCTCCACATTACTACAGACCTGCAGGATGAAGTCTGCAACAAGTCTGAATGTGATGCTGATAAAGTGCGCCATCTCACTCTGAAGGCCACCAGCTGACTTTGGCTCCCCTCCTGAGTTTGTAATGGAAAATTTGACAGAAATTTATGTTGCCATTACTTACTGTTCCCATGCCACCCTGCACTGAAAAACAAAACACTTGATGGCTCTAAATGGCAGGAAATTGTTGATCCTGCTACAAACTGATGATCCTAGCACAGAGAACCATTCTTCAGAATAAATCAGGTGATAAAAGTATGTGTTTTATTAATGTCTGTGCACCCCGTACATCTGATCCCTAATGCATCCAGCATGTATACAAATGAGATAAATAGGAGTTTCAGTAGCTTTGATGTATTCAGGCCAGACTCTTCCTTTAGTTGTGACTAATGAGGACGTCATCCACCGTAACAACTTTCAGGGCGGACGGGGCCAAGAGTTGAGTCATGACACACCCCATCCTCCGGTGCTTTGGGAAAACGATCCGACTGCGGTGAATGAGTAGCACTCTCTTTTCCTTCAGCTGATATTGTCGTGATGCCCTGAAGCATCATGCCGCTAACCCCCAGCTGCTTTATAGGTTTAGTCGTGTCTGTGACCGACCGGGCGTCGGTGAGGAGCTGCGTAGTTGCTGATTAAATTCTGGAGTGCTCAGTCAGCTCAGGCAGGATGAATGAATAAACCATGGCTTGATTTTTGAGGCTCATAGCAGAAATCAATCCTTCTCATCTCCCTGCTCTTGACAAATATTCCTTTCATGAGGAAAAAGTCACCATCCTCTTTTATGATGTCCTAAAATGTACACCGTAAATTTGGCCATTGTGTTTATTTTTATTAATGCATTTAAATGTTAGCAGCATAACAAAGGACTCTGTTGACATAAAAGGAGGTTATTCTTCAAATGACCTGAAATGCTGTGTTTGTTTGCAAAGCAACAAAAACACAATAGCTTAATTCCTCTTCATTGGTTTGTTTGACACACCTTTGATTCAGTTAAAAAAGTTTCAAATATTAAAGCATCAAACTGTAAATGGTGAAATGAAATGAGTTTAAATGTTCCTCTTTCCCTTTTAGTTTCAATAACTCAACAGTACTCGTGTTTATGTGCTGTGTTACATCTCCTCAGACTTTATTTTACATTTTTATTATCACCTGCCTCCAAAAAGTGAAACGTGAGCTGTAACCTTTGGAGTAAACCTGATTCAAGATGGCTGCTACAGCTAATCATATCAGCACACACATAGTTTGCATATTGAGCTCATTTATGTGGGATAGTAGTTGAGTCTTCTTAACAGATATGTGGTGCTCCACATGTTACACAGTACATCAGCTCAAAGCTGGTGCAGACAACCCTGTTTGTTTGCAGAATGAAACTGATAAATGTCTCACATTTGTGTAGCACATTTCTCAGTCAGAGGACTCCAAAGCGTTTTACACTTCAGGGAATCATTCATCCGTTCACACACATTCACACGCTGATGGTGATGAGCTACAATGTAGCCACAGCTGTCCTGGAGCTCTGTCACGCTTTGAGTTGGGGGAGGTTAGGACCCAAGATGCAGACCCAGGCTAACACAAGGCAGGAGTAGTGAAAATGTAAAAATCCTTTATTTAGGGGTAAATCCAAAGGGCTGGAAGCCAAAAACCAAAAATTCAAGAATCAAAATCCTGGGAATATCCAAAAACACAAGAGATCTGGAGAAATTCCAAATACCTAGAGAGGGGGCGAGACAACGCTGACTGGACCAACAACCACACTGTGACGCAGACAGGGTTATATACACAAGGGCTGGGTGATTAGGGAATTGTGCACAGGTGAGACCAATAAGCAGAGGAGGAGCACAACGGAGCAGGGGAGGAAACCAGACATAAAAATGGGGAAGGGAGCAAAGGGAACTAAAGGGAGAAAACAGACTGGATAAATCACTTAACAGAAGACTAATGATAAAAGGTGTCTATGGAAAAACGTAAGGGAAACCTAGAGAGCCTGGAGGGGGTTGGGGAACCACAGGGACGCTGAAACCTGGGGGAACACCTAAAGGGAAAAATCCTGGAGCGGCCTGGGGAACACAAGGAGACACATGAGGGAAACCTAGAGAGGGATGGAGAACACAAGGAGACACATGAGGGAAGCCTAGAGAGGGATGGAGAACACAAGGAGACACATGAGGGAGACGCAGGGCGCAGACCATGACAAGCTCACTGACAGAGGCAAGGCTGGGGTACACATCAGTCCCTCTGACCACCACCAGCAGGATGAAGAGTCTTGCTCAAGGACCCAATGGCTAACGTGGATGGGGCCTTCCTCCTGAGCCAACAAAAAGACCACCAGAGCTGATTAATTTTAGCTAACACCAAGTGGCTGTAACTCTGTTACAGTGCATCTGGTTTTACATCACTTATCCACATTTTGTTTTGTTACAGTCTTATTCCAAAACCATCCCAAAAAAAAAAAAAGCAATAAGAATAATACATAATGTAGGATTCTATGAGCATACCAGTAACCTATTTTTAAAATCTAATCTGCTTAAGGTCAACAATATTGTTAAATATAACTCAGCGCAAATAATGTATGAAGCAAAAAATCAACTTCTTCCACTGAGCTTACAAAAACATTTTAGGGAGAGAGAAGGAGATTGTATGCTAAGAAGCCAAAATAACATGAAACAATCATGTGTACGTACCACATAAAAAAGTATGACCATTTCAGTCTGAGGAGTGGTTTGGTGGAAAAGCATAGAGGAAAACATAAAAGATGTAAAACTGTTGTACAATTCAAAAGATTATACAGAAGAAAACTTTTGGGAAATTACTAATTTGCTAATGAATTATGATCGGCATTAAGGACTTGGTAAAGCAATTAAAGTCAATAAGATCTAATTTTGAATTTTGATTTAGGATTTTATTTAAGATGTAAAAGTATAAGTGTTTATATGATTTCTTGCTAATGTGAAAATTCTAATTTTGCTTATTGATTTTGTTTATGATGTATGTGTAGAGATGTTTATTTAGATTTTGGAAATGGAAAGATGTTGAGGGATTAGGCAATGAAAAACCTTGAGATTCTCCCTATTCCCCTTTAAGGATCAAAGAGGAATCTCAAAATCCTCTAAATAAGAACATTTTATTTTCTATTTGATTTTAATTTGTTTGAATGGTCTGAAGTGAATAAAAATAATAATAAAATGGATAATTTTTGTCCTCATATTTCTACACACAACTCCCTATAATGACAACATGAAAAAGTTATTTTGGGATTTGTCCTAATATATATAAAAAAATCCTGTGTACATAAGTATTCAGAGCCTTTGCTCAATACTTTGTTTATGGTAGCAATAACAGCCTGGAGTCTTGTTGATGCCACAGGCTTGAGACACCAGTCTCTGGGTAGTTTCACCCACTCCTCTTTGCAGCAAATCTCAACCTCCATAAGGTTGGATGGGAAGCATTGGTGCGATTGCTTTGATATGGGTGGACCAGTTCGACCCTTGCAGCCGTGGTGAGGAATCTTGGTCCATCAAGGGCTGGTATCCAGCATGTTTTAGTTGTTTCCCTTATCCAACACACGTGATTTAATTCAGCAGATGATAAACAGGCTTCTGCAGAGCATGATGAGCTGCTGAACAGATGATTAAGAGAGTTAGAAAAGAGGAACAACTAAACATGCTGGATAGCAGCCCTTGAGGACCAGGGTTTCCCCATCCTTGTACTGGTTTATTATGATTATCCAGACTCCTGTAGGATTTGGAACCAGAACATATCAGTGTGTTATCTGAAGTTAAAAAGAAATGCTGAGACAAATACTTAAAACTGACATAAAAAAGTATTTTTTGAAAAATAGCAATATTTTTAAACTTCTTGAAAAGCTGTTGTTGTAGGTGTTGTAATCGTTGTAACAATTACGCTCTAAAATCTGAAGTGCTTTTTTTATAGTGTTATTTTGTTACAAAAATGTTACAAACTACAGAACTACAACTTGTCAGTCCCTATAAGTTTTTAGGTATCTGGCTTGACTGCACACCTTCATTTGACATTCACATTAATTCCTTACTTTTTTAAAGTCAAGTCAAGAATTGGGTTTCTATTCCGTAACAGGTCATCCTTTACTCATTCTGCAAAGCAAACCTTGGTCAAAACGACAATCCTTCCTATCTTAGATTATGGTGACATCATTTAGGACTGCTTCCCAAAAACTTCTTCATAAACTCGATGTCATTTATCTCTCAGCAATCCATTTCGTCACTGGTGCCCCATTCACTACTCATCATCGTGATCTGTACTCACTCGTTAACTGGCCATCACTCCATTCCCGCAGGATGTTACATTGGTATCAGTCTATTTGTTTGTTGTTTGTTTTTATTTCAAACATTAACAATAAAAATATAAAGTAAATAACATAATTTGTAACAATCAACATTGTTTGAAATGGAGGTAGGTTGAAGTATTCACATTGAAGGCCCTACCCTCTTTACATATTTAATGTTTCAAAAGAGAAAAAAAATCCAATTTAAACTAAGAGTATCAATTCATTCATTTGAACAAATTTACACATTTAAAAATAAATAAATAAAGAACATGGAAAGGAAAAAAGAAATACATCAGTCACTGTTGCAACTGCAGTCCAACAAAACAAGGCACTCATCTATACAGTATCAATAATTTATCAACTTTTCTAGGTTTTTACTGCCCTTCATTTCTATGTGAATAAAAATGTGTTCTTTGAATTTTCTTTTAAATTGGCTTATGTTCTTCCTTTGCTTTATGTCAACTGTTAGACCATTCCATATTTTAATACCTGTCACTGAGATACACCAGCTTTTTAATGTATTTCTGAAAAGATTATGTTCAAATTGATTGAACTTTTTGAAATCAAAATTGAAAACCTTTATGTGTTCATCAATTAAATTGATTCTTTGTAAGTTACTCTTGTATGTATTTCCCCACACTTCAGTACAGTACCTCAGATAGGGTAAGAGAAGTGTACAATATAATGTATGAAGAGCTTTACAATAGAGAATATGCTTTGTTTTTGTTAGGATGGCAAGACTCCGAGCCATTTTCCCCCTAACATATTCAATTCATATTTACAAAACAATCATCGGTAGAGCCCCGTCATATCTTTGCTCATTACTCAACACTTCCAACAACCAGCGCAATTTAAATTTTAGTTACCCAATCTCTATGATTATTCCCAAAGCTCGCACTTCCTTTGGCCGCTCCTCATTCCAGTTTGTTTCTCCCAACGACTGGAATGAGTTGCAAAAAATCACTAAAACTCACTCCCTACATTCCATTTTCTATCTTCAATAATTCATTGCAATCAATAGTTTCTGATCAATGTGTCTACTTCTGAGTTCTTAAAGAATGTTTTAAGTCTGTTTTGATTGCTTGTACATATTTTAATTGAGAACTTCTTGTATATTTTTATTTTATCTGTTTTTGTTTGGTGTAAAGCTAACTGTGCGCTAGCTGCCTCTTGGTCAGATTGTTGTTGTAAATGAGAATGAGTTCTCAATCGACTCATCTGGTTAAATAAATAAAACAAATAAATATGCCCCACCACCCCTGCCCAATGCCGCTACTAAAGTCTTAACAAGAACCAAGAGAACCGAGCACATCACTCTTGTTCTTAAATCTCTACACTGGTTACCTGGTTTATCTCTCGCCAAATAAAATATTTACTAAGCAATCACGGTGTAACCATGGACACATTGCTTGGTGTGTGTGTGTGTGTGTGTGTGTGTGTGTGTTTGTGTGTGTGTGTGTGTGTGTGTGTGTGTGTGTGTGTGTGTGTGTGTGTGTGTGTGTGTGTGTGTGTGTGTGTGTGTGTGTCTGCTCTGTCTTCTCGATCCCCAGTGAGTCGTGGTGGATGGCTGCTTATACTGAGCCAGGATCCTCTGGAGGTTTCTTCCTGTTAAAAGGGAGTTTTCCTCTCCACTGTCGCTATATGCTTGCTTAGTATGAGGATTGCTGTAAAGACACTGACACTAGTCAGTGACTTGATGCAATTTGCCGGGTTCCTTATATAGGAAACATATTTTCGGAATGGCTTAATGAACTGACCTGAATTGGAATGTTTATTATGTGAAGTGCCTTGAGATGACTCTTGTCGTGATTTGGCGCTATATAAATAAAATTGAATTGAATTGAATTGAATTACCAGTAAACCACAGAATCAATTTCAAAGTGCTTCTACTAGTTCATAAATCCCTCAATTGCATGGGGCCAGAATACATGCCGGACCTCCATCCTGTATATACACCCATCAGGGCTCTGAGATCCGTAGGAAACAGTCAGCGGTAGAACCTCGGGTCAGAACCAAACAGGGTGAAGCTGCTTTTAGCTACTATGCTGCACACAGAGCTTCCTCATGACCTCAAATGTGCTCCAACTTTTTGAAATCAAAATTGAAAACCTTTATGTGTTCATCAACCTTTAAATGACTATTTCTTATACTGCATATACTGCACTACAACTGCTCACCCTTTGACTTGGTCTTCTTATTAATTTGAATCATGTTGATTTTAATGTTCTTGTTATTCTTGCTAATTGGAAGGCACATTGAATTGCATCTGTGTATGATATGTTCTACACTAAAATGCTGCCTTGCTTCGCCTAATGTTAGTCTGGAAACACCACTGAGCGTTTGGACTTTAATTAATGCTGTTTTCATCATGATCATTCAAATAAAATGTGGTTGTTCTCTAGCTTGTCCACTAGAGGTCAATGTTGGGTACATCTGTAAATTAGAAACATCTCTGTGTCACTACAAAGAACACCTGCACACACAAAAAAAAAACAATAATGTGAGATATAGTTCCCAATAAAGCATGTGAATAAGTTCTACTTAAACACTCCAAACAAAAGTCAGCTGAAGAGGAATAAGACTTACATTTGTTTGTTTTAAACTGGATTGACAACTTCTAATTTCAGGTGGTTGAAATTTTAACCTAACAGGAAATAAAAGTTTGTTTTCTCTCAGACAGAGAACCTTGATTTTACACCAACAATAAAATGAGTGAGGTTCGACCTACTTCATCACACAAAAGTAATACTGGATTAACCTACTCACTGAACAGCAAGTCACAAGTAAGTCTTCTGAAGCAAGTCTGATGACGTTGTCTAAAGCCAAGTCCGGGCCCTTTGAGTTTTCAAGTCCTAAACAAGTCAGGTGGCTAAATTTGTAGTTTAATTACAAAGTAACGACAAATAATTGTTCAATATTACAAAAGCTGTGTAAAAAGTGCATTTATTTGAAGTTGGAAAGCGGCAAACACAACTTAACTTTATAATGAAAAAAATTCATTGTGTTGCACGTATTTTTAAAGGTTTGGATTCCTATAAAGGTCAAAGGTCACAGGTGTTAAAGTTCAAGTTGAGTCCAGAATTTTATTTTTCCAAGTTTTTATAAGATGAAAAGATTTACACACAAAAAAAGCTGAGGCAAGAAATTTTATTTGGGTTCCATTAAATTGAAGGACAACTATCTAAAGCCTGGTCTTTGCTTTCACCTAGTGCTTCATCAATGAAACTACAGCATGAGGTGAAGTGGCATTTAACAACACGTAGCTTTATGAAGTCATTTTAATACTGAATTTGTTAAAGGATTTTCTTTTCAGTTCTTCCTTTTCTTTAGGCAGTTTGAATAGTTTAAATTCACTAATAAAAAACAAGGTATATTCAACACTAAGTGCATTTTTTTCTTAAAATTTGGTATTGTTTTGTAGTAAATGAAAGTGCTGTAGTTTGCAGAATCGCTCTATCATAACATCAAAGTAGACAAAAAGCACAACTTCCTGTTTTTTTCATCAACTCTCAGAGAGGAAACAAGTCTTTTACACGCAAACGCCAGTCTGTGTGAAGCAGACGACAGCTAAAAAACAATCCAAGCAGGTAAGAATTTCATTTATGTTGTGTTTTTTTACACTTGCAGGTTAAACATTCTTGTAGCAGCAGTTTGAATGAAATGTTTTTGTTCTTTCAGGTATTCTGATGTCAGAAAGTGAATCTGTGAGCGTGTGTTGCCGACTACATGACAAACACCAAGGGTGAGACACGTCAAATGAGATCTAAAGAAGCAAGAGCTGAAGAAAATATGGAGCAAATGACTGTTGCTGGTCAAACAAACAATGCCTTTCAAGGTTTCAAAGGTGAGAATAATATAGATTTTGTTTGGAGCCTGTGGGTTCTCTTGACCTAAAAACATTTACCCGCCTGACCCCTACTGAGCTCTGGAGTTTTGAGATCATCTCTAGAAATAAAAGATACCTAAACAATTATTCTCAAAATAAATAAATAACTAAAAATAACTAAATAAAACTAAAAAACAATACACTAAGTCATGTAAAAACTTTAAACCAATAATGGAGATAAGTGGTACAGAATCGGTTATGGCTGCTTCCTTTTCATGACATCTTTGAACCAATGATAGTTGGGATAAAAAGCCTTTGTCATTGTGCTTTAAAACACAACAAAATTAAACTCATCACAGTTGTTTGAGCATTCTACAGTAAAACTGAAAACAGATGAAGACCTTTTGAAAATGACCTATAACGAATTTTGTTTTAAAGGTTGTAAAACCAGAGAGTAATGAAGTATTTTGTTCACAATGACTGGTAAAAGCTTAAAAATGTAACATTTCTTTTGTAACACATTAATTGGAAAATTTCCATGAAAAATGCCCACTTTGATTTATTTTTAACAAACCATTGAAGCAGAGTTTTACGTTTTTTCTTTCTTTCTTAGACCTGGTTTCCTCAGTGAAGGCTTCAATTCACCACTTCCAGCCCAGCATCACAGCTCAGAGTGGCTGCAGCGTTGTTTCTCCTTTCATAATTGGTTCTTGCGTTGAAAACGTCAACATCAATGTATCCACAATTCAAGGTATGCCGCCCTTACCACTCCCTGCAGGTTCTTCCTGCCTCCTCAGTGGGATGGAGAAGTCGGTGGGCACCTTCTGGTGGAGGTTGATTTAATAACTAAGGAAGTAAAGTCCTTGCTGTGCTTTCCCCACTTGGTGAAAGATATTACTAGACCAGATGAGGTCAGCGGTGATGTGGAACTCTGAAAACATGAAGCTCTTTATGGTTTCTCCCTTTATGTAGGGCAGGGCTATTCAATTCTGGGCCTCAAGGGTCGGTATCCAGCACGTTTTAGTGGTCCAACTCAACTCAGTGGTTGAATCACCTGTGCAGAGGCTCATGCAGATTTGCAATATTAAAACCTACCTACCTGGTTACTCCACATACGTATTTCATGAGCAATTTTTAACTCAGAAGTACCCCTGAAGAACTTAGTTGTTCGTCCTTTTATCAAAACTTATTTTGAGCCGGAGAGGGTTAAAACCAAAACGTGCTGGACACCTGCCCTCAAGGCTGAATTTAACAGCCCTAATGTGGAAGGTGGAGCTCTCAGTCCACTCTGATATCATCATTTTAGACTTGAATGTGTTCAGTTTGTTGACACTGATGTCCCACCTTTGCCTTAGATGATTCCTTCCTATATAGGTCAATCAATTATTGTTGTCAATCAATCTTTAGACAGTTGTGTCATCAGCAAATTTCCAATTAATGTAACTGGCGTGAATAGAAGAATAGTCGTGGGTAAAAAAGAGAAGCAGAATGGACCGAGGGCACACTCCTGTGGTACACCATTGTTTAAAATGAGTGCGGTGCATATGTGAAGACTGTGAGGAGAGCTGTTACTGTAGTATGTTGATCTTATTCAGCCGATGAGAGACACACATTCAAAGAAGAAGAAGAAGAAAGTATCATTTCTTTAGCGCCTCTAAAGATAAAAATTACGAGGCGCTTCACAAAAACAAAAAAGGTAAAAATATAAAAAAACATTTAGAAAATGTTTAAAAATATATTTAAAATGAGCAAAAATAGGCAATTGTGATTAAAAAAAAATTACGAAAGAGAGTAAGTGAATAGGAAAGAGGGAAGTCAGTGGATCCTGAGGAAGGTGGAATAGGTGGGGAGATTAGAATAAAGAGAGTGGTGAAGAAGGTCATACAAAAGCCAGCTTGAACAAGTGAGTCTTCAGCTGCTTTTTAAAGGAGACCACTGAGTCCACTGATCTCAGGCTCAGGGGGAGAGAGTTCCAGAGTCTGGGGGCCACAGCAGCAAATGATCTGTCACCTTTGGTCTTTAGCCTGGTGCTGCACAACCAGTAGGCTTTGATCACTGGACCTCAGGGACCTGCTGGGGGTGTAGGGACTAAGAAGATCACCAATGTAAGATGGTGCTTGTCCATGTAAGGCCCTAAAGATCAGCACCAGGATTTTGAAATGAACTCTGAAGTTGAGATAGCCAGTGCACAACAGAGTACACCCCTCTGCATCGTTCAGTCCTATTTTATAAGGATTCTAATTTAGATGAAGTCTTGTCTTGATTTGGCACAATATAAATAAACTGAATTGAATCTTAAAAACACAGTTATTTTCATCTACGTTGGACACTTTTCAGCCACTTTCTGGAGAAGCTTTGGAACTGTGTTGCTTTAATTGTGTGTTTAAATGGTACAAATGGTAAAATTTGGTTTAAAGTCACTTGAACAGTCTTTTATCTCTGGAAATCACATGTTGTGAACATTCCCACATGTTTACTGTAGATATGGAGATATGAAATCACTTCAATGTGATTGGACAGCTTCAATGTTGGTCCTAGACAAAAAAAAATGTAGACAAGTAAGGCCTGAAAGCAATACGATAATTGCAGGCCAACCTGGAAGTGACACTACCTCCACTCTACTGGGTTTCTAAAATATTAGTAGCTGATTTTTTAAATCCAGTATTCACAATTTCCTATAGGCAAAAATCCAAATACACATTTATTTATCAAGCAGATGTTTTTCGGAGATCTCCTGATTGTTCATTTTCTTTGAAGGACCAAATGATCAGTTGAAAGAAGAGCTCCATGAAGATGGAAAATGTGACTTTGGTTCTCAACATCCCCACCGTGAGTACTCTTTTTTTTTTGTTATGAGAAATTGAAGACATTCCTCTGTATCACAAAGACCCAAACAACAATTCTGCACCCTCTCCATCAGATAAGATTAAAGAATGTCAACAGAAACTTAAAGAAACCCTGAAGAGGAATTTCAGTCACTTGCCAGAGGGGCTAATGACAGAGGCAAACAAGACCCCTCTGAATCAGATTTACACAGAGCTGTACATCACAGAAGGAGGAAGTGGTGAAGTGAATAAAGAGCACGAAGTAAGGCAGATCGAGAAGGCATCACAGCGATGTGCAAACAGGGAGAAATCCATCCACTGTAATCTCCTGTTTGTTCCTCCACCTGGAGACGAACGTCCCATAAGAACAGTAATCACAAGAGGAGTCGCTGGCATTGGAAAAACCGTCTCAACCAATAAATTCACGCTAGACTGGGCAGAAGAAAGAGCAAATACAGACCTAGACTTTGTTTTCCCGCTCCCTTTCAGAGATCTGAACATGATGAGAAAGGTTACCGTCAGTTTTGTAGATCTTCTTTACAAGTTTTTCCCTGAAATAAAAGGTATCGACATCTTCAACTGCTCTAAACACAAAATGCTTTTCATCCTGGATGGTTTTGATGAGACTCGCCTTTCTTTGGACTTCCAAAAAACTGAAATACTGTCAGATGTGATGGAGCCAACCTCAATTGCTGTGATTCTGACCAACCTGATCAGGGGACGGCTGCTTCCTTTGGCCTTTGTTTGGATCACATCTCGACCAGTGGCTTCCACTAACATCCCAATGGAGTGCATTGACCGCGTCACTGAGGTGCGAGGGTTCAACAACTCACAAAAAGAAGAGTTCTTCAGGAAGAAAATTAGTGACAAGAACTTAGCAAACCAGGTGATCGCACACGTGAAATCCTGCAGGAGTCTTTACATCATGTGCCACATACCGGTCTTCTGCTGGATGGCGGCGAAAGTTCTTGAGAAGAAAATGGCAACGAAAGACAACAAAGAAACACCAAAGACCCTCACACAAATGTACATCCGCTTCCTTTCTTTGCATGCAGACGTTATGAAGAAAAGGCTGCCTGGAAGAAAAGAATCAAATGCAAACTGTGTGAGAACGAGCCTCCTTGCGTTGGGTAAACTGGCTTTCCAAGCACTGGAGAAAGGCTACCTGATCTTCTACGAGAATGATCTGATCCTCAGTGGCATCAATGTCTCACAGGCATCCATGTTTTCAGGAATTTACACACAAATCTTCAGCGAGGAGATGTCTCTGTGTGAGGAGAAGATGTTTTGCTTTGTGCATCTGACTGTTCAGGAGTTCTTTGCAGCATTGTATGTCTATGTCACTTTCCACAATGAAAACACCAACATCTTGGTGAAGAAGTCGTCCAGTTCACGACGACTCCTGTCCAGAGACTCATCAGAGCTCATCCTTTACAAAGAGGCAGTGGAAAAGGCTTTGTGGGGTGAAAATGGGCAATTCGATATCTTTCTGCGCTTCCTTTTGGGCTTGTCAATGGAGGACAATCAGCCCCTGTTGAAACATCTAATGACTAGCAACAGAACTCACCAAAGTACAAGAACTGAAATCATTAAACACATAAAGGAGAATATAAAATCCTGCCACTCCACAGACCGATGCCTCAATCTGTTTCACTGCCTGAATGAGCTGAATGATCACTCTCTGGTGGAAGAGATTCAGGACTACTTCAGCTCAGGTATTCTGAACAAAACCAACCTTTCACCTGCTCAGTGGGCCACTCTGGTCTTCGTGTTACTGACCTCAGAGGAGGAGCTGAATGTGTTTGACCTTAAAAACTACATCAGATCAGAGGAGGGCCTCCTGAGACTGCTGCCTGTTGTTAAAACAGTCCAAGTGGCAAGGTAAGTCCTTCAGGAAGGTGTTTCTGATTTGGAATAAGCAATCCAAGAAAACCAACACTTGATAAAGTTGGGGCCAGAAGGTTAAATATTTTCATCTCATGAGTAGCGCTTCTTTTAGCTGTTGGTTTTTCAGAGGGAAATGATTAGACAACATACATTTTCAGTAGTTCAAAAAAGCAAACTTCTTCTTTTTCTTTTTCTTGTGCTCTTAATTGACAATCGCCAAATTGAAAATGCTAACCATTAGCATTACAGCTAACAGCCATAAAGTAGGTAAAGAACGCCCCCACTCCACAAAACTATCTAGTAAACTGTTAAGGATTTTATCAATATATTTATCAATAAACCCATTTCCTGCAGCAAGAGAGAGAGAGAGAGAGAGAGAGAGAGAGAGAGAGAGAGAGAGAGAGAGAGAGAGAGAGAGAGAGAGAATAAGCAGACAAGTAAACCAAATTGCAATCTGTGGCAGAGCCCGAGGCAACTGCCCCGAGTTCTGCCCTGCCAGTTGATTTTATAACATGAGATAAGAAAGGAATAGAGGTGTGTGTGTGTGTGTGTGTGTGTGTGTGTGTGTGTGTGTGTGTGTGTGTGTGTGTGTGTGTGTGTGTGTGTGTATGGGAGTGAGGCCATGAGTGAGAGAGAGAGAGAGAGAGAGAGGGAGAGAGAGAGAGAGAGAGAGAGAGAGAGAGAGAGAGAGAGAGAGAGAGAGAGAGAGAGAGAGAGAGAGAGAGAGTGTGTGTGTGTGTATGGGAAGAACAAAAATGTGATCAAATCTAAGGGTCATGTAGGACAAGTGTCATCTTATAATGCTCATCTAGCAAATAATGAAAACAACAACAATGATGAGCCAAGAGCAAGGGATGCTCTCTTTGTTTAATAAAGAAGGAGGTAAGAAAGTGATAGCTGATTTACTCTAAAGTAGAGGCAGAATAAAAACTGGGCAAAAACGACAGCAAATAATCATTTGCCTACTAGGAAGGAGTTAAATATTAATTACATAAACAGTAATTGAGAATTGAGATAGATTGACTAACACAAAGTAGAGATATTTTTCATAACTTTTATACACTTCATAACTTTTAAAGAACTAGATTCTTCAACTATTCAGTTAATTTAACATCTTCATATAGAAGTAACTGATCATAAATTATTGTTACTGAAATCATGAACACTAAACCAAAGTTTTAGTAAACCTCTATCATAAATGAAGAGATTTGTATATAAGACTCATTTGTTATTAAAGTTTCAAGGTTATAAATAGACTTGACCCATGGTTCGAATAGTAGTCTTTGACCTTTAAGAAGTCTAATGTCATATGATAACATCATAATGGATAAAACCATGGTATCTAAAAAATCTCTAATGGATAAAGTCTAAGAATCTGCTCAAGCAACGAACTAGTTCATTTAACATATGATAATGTAAAAATGCACAATCAGTACTTTTGAAGGTTTAGGACATCACATAATAATACCTTATTTCCTAATGATAGTGTAATTTAGGTTAAAAAAACAAAACATTTATCATCACTCCTAAACTTGACATTTCAATTATGTTCATTTAACCTCCTATCAGGGGTTACACTCTGCTTAATATTATTTTGGCTTACTCTCATGATCAAGCTTTTATTGGTATTCAACAGAAGCACAAGCGTCAGATAGTTAGCAGATTACCAAGAGAAACAAGCTAACTATCTTACTCGGAGAAGGGTCAGGCCCCACTCTGTGTGTGAATAGGTCAGCGTAGCCCAGCAGTCTCCTTTGTTTGGGTTATGATAAGGAAACAGTGAGAGTTGGCATGCTGTACTGAGAGATGGCCGAATCTCACTCATTCATGTGAAAAAAAAAACAATTGCATCTTCAACATTTAAATCCCATTTATAATACAAATGTAGATGTGTAACAAGGATTTTTAAACTTTATCATGTTTTCTGAAATCCGAGTTATGAAATGTAGGCAAGATCATACTGTCAGCCCTACAGTAAATTAAATATTTGGCCATTTACAAAATTAGCTATTTGATGTGTTCTGCAATAAGTCTGTTCATTTATTGATTTAAATTTACCACCATTAAATGTTTCAGTCAGAAACTGCAGAAGTTTTATTTCTCCAAATTCTAAAGCATACAAGGTTGAGCAGGCTGTGTCAACATTAACATAATCTCTACCGGTTCCGAAAACATGGGCCGATGTTGATATTTACATTCCAAAGAGGACAGAAGACCTCAAATCAAACTGTTCAGCAACTTCATACTAAATTTCAAAGTGTGCAAACCCCATATGTAAGTTAAAGCATTAACTCTGAGTTACTCTTTCTTTTTTTTTTTGGTTTTGTTTTTCTTTCAGGAATTATATTTTGAAGTATTTTCTGATTTCTGCATAAGAATCACATGGCTGATAGAATATTGCCTTACTTGAGACCAAGGTCGGTTAGGATACATGTTTTCTTTTCGATAAGACCTTGCTGTTCTTGCTACTATTGTTGTGTCTGATATTCTTGACTCAGGCAGAGAGGAGCGTGAAATTCTGTGTTAAAGCATTTAAAAGTTCTCAAGCTGAGAATACATGAAGAATTAAAACAAATTAAGCTTTTTAAATGTAAATTTCCTATAACAGCTTCAGTCTGCTGTCCCATTGTTAATCTTACTTCCAGACAGTTTCTCCCCTTGTTCTGATCACAAGGTCTGCTAATTGGAGATCTGAACAAGTTCCTACATTCAACAGAAGCCAGGAGATTCAGTTTATGACAAACAATATTTTTTACAGTGTTCAAAATGCAGTTTTTGACTTCAACAGGCACTGCACACCAGATCTGTCACCCGGGTGTCGTCTGTCTGTATATTGAAAATCCCTTCGTCTTGATTTTCAATGTCAGAGACTTAAGATTTTAAAAACAAAAATAAGGAGATAAAATGCAATTTGACAATAGTCACTAGTTTTGTTGGTCTGGGATTACTGTTAACCACACAGTCAATCTCTCAGTCCAAGACGTTTCAACTAAAACCTACATACTTAGCTTTTATTGGGCTCTCTTTTACTATCAAGTACCGATAAACAGTCAATTTCTCAAATCGAGGGGTTCCATTAAAACCCTTTCCCTTTCAGCCACCAAAAGTGACACGGTTCATAGTTCAAATTACATTTGTCACCAAATACCAGAAATTAAATATTTGGTCAGTGCTTAACTTTTCATCTCATTTCTAGTTAAGTAACCTTCAGACCACAAATGTGTGACCTCGAGCGGTTCCGAGCACCAGCTTTTCATTCTCTCCACCGCTCTGTGCTTCCTCGTAACCATAATCCTGATAGTTCATTTGTAATTTCTCATTTCCCTTTTTTACTATCTCAACTCTAAGGTTACCCTGCAAGTGTAACACGTCAGCAGTTATCAAAATCATGTTTTCCATCAATCCTCTGATAATTTTCAGATCATTTCCCCATTTCCTGGATTTACATTTCCATCAATGTACAGTATTTACTCAAAAGGTGTTTTGTGAGTTCTTATTCCCATATTTAGATACCACATCGTCTTTTCTTCGGCATGAGATCAGGTTTAGGCTTACGAATCCACCCTGCAACTGTGTTCTGACACAGCGGGATCCGATTTATGTCTTATCAGCCAACCTGTTTAAAAATCTGACCACCGATATGTGAGACGTGTGCAAATGAGTTGCAATATCCTTCTTTCTACAAGAATAAAGCAAGCCCAGGCACTCTCTCATTCATTCTAACAACAGTTAAAGCAGACAACATTTAAAACAAACAAAGATAACTAGAGTTGCATTTCTACTTTCAGCTAAAACACTCAAAACCCAGCCAATACAGCATTCAGAGAACCTGTTAACCTGTCCCTTCCGGCAGACAGAACCAATTTAACCTCTTAGTTATCACACCGGTCTTTTCATTCATCACTTTATTACACCAGAGTTGCGTTTCCATTTTTCCGGCTAAAACGCTAAAAACCAAGCCAATGCAGCATTCCCGGAATCTGTTTATCTTTCTCTCTGCCGCTCTGGTGCATCCTTTTAATCATACCAATACAGCATCCCAGGAATTTGTTTAACAAGTCCCTTCCGGTGGACCCAACCAATTTAACTTCTGGTCACCTAGGATTTTCTCTCGGTACCACAAGACAAAACGACAAAAAACAACTTGTCTCGTTTCTAATCTTCACATGATGCACCATCATGGCCTCCTATGTCTCGTATTTCCCCTACAGTCTGAATGCATGCAACCTCACTATGACATGCTGTGCAAACCTGGCTGATGTCATCAGCTCATCCCAACTTCGAGAGCTGGACCTGAGCAACAACGAGCTGACAGATGCAGGGCTGATGCAGCTCTCTGATGGACTCAAGAGCAGCAAACTGAAAATACTCAGGTCAGCTTCATGCCCACATCCAAACTGTGCTCAATACAGATGATTCTTGTTTTTACTTAATTTATTTTTGCTTTGTTTAGACTTCAAAGCTGCAGCCTGACAAATAACAGCTCTGATACTCTGGCATCAGTCATCAGCCTCATGTCTTGCCAACTGAAAGTTCTGGATCTCACAGACAATGACTTTCAGGATGTAGGAGTCAAGACATTCTCTACTGGTTTGGCAAGTCCTTCCTGTAAACTGGAGCAACTCATGTAAGACTCCAGAGTGCAGAAAGGATCCATCAGCTGTCATCCAGAGGTCATCCATGTTAATGTTATTGTCGTCTTCTATTAAAGTTTGTCAGGGTGCAGAGTTGCAGAAGAGGGTTGCACTTTCCTTGCATCTGCCCTGAACTCATCCCGCCTGAGAAAACTTGACCTGAGCTACAACCACCCTGGAAACTCTGGCCTGATGCTGTTGACTGCTCTGCTGGAGGACCCACACTGCAGCCTGAACGCACTCAGGTAGCGATCATTGAGCTCAATTAGAGTCTCAATGAACAAGCAGCACATTGCAGTTATAGAAGTATCAATGAAACATTTGGTTTTCTGTTGTATTTCAGTGTGGAGCAGTGCGGTGAATCCAGAATCCAGCCTGGTCCAAAGAAATGTAAGAAATCAACATGTAGCTCTGTTTTCTATTTTTATGTAACTAGTTGTTTCTTTCTAACACATTCTTAAATCTGACTCATCAGATGCCAGTAGACTGACCCTTGACCCAAACACAGCTCATAAAGATCTTACTCTTTTGGAGGGGAACAGGAAAGCAAAACGCTGGACCAAGCAGCCATATCCTGATCATCCAGAGAGGTTTGATTTCTGGACTCAGGTACTGTGCAAGGAGGGACTGACGGGACGCTGCTACTGGGAGACAGAGTGGTGCGGAAGGGTCGGCCTAGGAGTGGCCTATCGACGGATGAACAGGAAGGGGGAGGGCCATGAATGCTGGTTAGGTCGGAATGACAATTCCTGGTGCCTGAACTGCAACAAAGATGGTTACAGGATTCTGCATGGAAACACAAATGATGCTGTGCCCGCTTCAGCCAGCTGCAATAAAGTAGGAGTGTATCTGGACTGGTCTGCAGGAATGCTGTCTTTCTATAAGGTGTCCTGTGGTGAACTCACTCTCTTCCACACCTTCCACACCACATTCACTGAGCCGGTGTATCCTGGGTTTCACCTGGGCTGGGTGGACTCGGTAGTGCAACTGTGCTAATACGTGTGTCCTGGTTTAGGGAAATCAGGTTCTAAGACTTCTACTCAACTCTGAATTACTGAGCCTGATGTTTAATGTGACATTTACAGAATACAGAGGTGCTAAAATCAGAATCGCCCTGTATAGATGGGTAGTATGATAAACTCTGACTGATTGTGTTTTCTTTTCATGTATGACATAAGAAAATAGATCCTCCAGGATCCTGGTGTTCAAGATATGTTGTCCCCACAGCAAGCAGGGGTAACTGGTTCTGGCCTCGGGTATCCTTACAGAAGAAAACCAGATGACCAAATCAGCTCAGGTGACCTTCTCTGGTGAAGAGAAGCAGCTCTTCACCTAATTTCCAGTCTGAGCTTGGCAGGAATCCCCTTTAAGCCTCTAGTACCTGGGATCTTATCCTTTTGGAAATGAGCTAAATCTCATGACCATAAGGTTAGAACACAGTCTGAACATTTGAGAACTTTGGCTTTTGATTCAGCTCATTCACAAAACCCAAATCTATTGGTTCATTTCTTGTTCCAAGCTGCCACTTAAACTCATGATATTCTAGCTAGTTTAGAGTCTTGGTACTAAGCTGCTGTTAAGCTCTGGCATTACTTAGAGTAAAAAAAAAACCACGGTTACGAATTGTAACCCCAGATTCTATGAATATAGGCGCAGCCCATTAAGGCTGCCACTGGATGAGCCCTTCTCAGGTGATTATCTGTGGTCAGAGAATCGGTAAGGTAATCTGTTCCAAATTAGTACACATGTTAGCAAGCTAACATGGGAAAACTTTACACTGAGCTCTTATTGAAGGCGTTGTGAAGAGAAAAATGTGAGACGAGTGGGGGGCTAGGCACCCATTTTATACCAGAATAGGGCTATTGAAAGCTCTTCAGTGATTGGCTAACCCAAGAATGGCTCATCCAATGACAACCTTAAAGGGCGGAGCCTATACAAATAGAACAAACAAACTTAACACAATAGCATCAGCTCCACTATGTCTGGACTAGGTTTGGAGTGTTCTCGTAGCCTTGGATTTTTCCGCGCGCAACCGGATGTCTTTTCAGCCCTTTTCCCTGGAGCCAAACTGGTCCAACACGCCCACTGCTGACTGGCTGGCTAGCTCAAAATCACACATGCCATTTGGAGGAGACTTCGATTGGCAGATAGAATCAGCTTGCAGAGGCTTCCCACATGCATGATTCATTATCATTTTGAATGCTGTGGAGTTAAGGAGCCTCTAACTGAAGCAATTAATTGTTCCTCTGTTTCTCACTGCTGTGAGGAGCACGCACACACACACCAAAGCAGGATGCAAAATCAGTCAGAATCTCCAAAAGTAAGACTGCTCAGGCCGCTTTAATGGAAACAATGCGGAATTCTCCGGTTCTTTTGCCCCGCCCACGTGTTTGGAGATGCGTTCATGACATCACAGACCACAGACCCCCATGTGCTCAATCATGTCCACATTCCTAAGGCAGTGTGGAAGAAACACGGCCAGGCTGGAGCGGGGTGGAGTCTATGCTAGTGTATAAGTGGCACGAGTTCACTCACTCAGCCCCTCATACTTGTATGGCATCATACCTGCGCCACTGAACTTTTTGCTGTAGATAGGTTGTTTAAAAAGCGTCATCTTTGATTAATATTGGTTAATATAAGAGTCAAGTATTATTTGATGGTGATTTTTTAAAAATGCATATTGGTTATGGTTTAATTACATGTTGATGTCTGTTAAGCTTCAAAATCCTGGCATTTTGGGAGTAAACAATACACTGGACTATCTGCTGATTGTTGGATGTTTACTTTTGTCATCTTTTCTCATCTAATCTTTTGTAAATGAAGAGTTCATTTCCATAAACAGATAAAAGCATCTTTGGAAATCACCAAACTTTATTCTGACTGAAATCACCTGAAGTAAATAATAAAAACAGGTAATTTTGGAAAATTAAATAGTTACCTGTTTTTTCAAAAGATTAGTTGTGCTTAATCATTTAAAGAGCTTAAAGAAATAACTTCAGTGAACATGAAACTTTTATTCAAAGGTTTATTTGCAGACCTGTCTCTGAGCAACATTTAAACTATTAATTTGACTGATCTCTGCTCTTTAGATTAACTTTACTTGTTTAATATCTTTTAAATTTACTGCAAATCTTAAACATCAGCGAATGACAAATGGGTGATACTTATTTCTTGGGATGCAATATATTATTGGTCCACCATTATCGGCATTAAGATGTAATATATTAGTATTGGTTTAGTTTTAATTGTACTTTTACATACCATGCACAATTTATACGTCACACCCTTCCATTACTTCTCTCTCGCAAAATGTAAAAATATAACCGATCTGAGGTAGTTTTTGAGATATTTTTGTTTATGTGGCAGAACTTTTGAAATAGAAAATTTCCCTATGTAGGGAACATATGCTGTCCTCACAGCTAGCTACGTGTAGCTAGGTGCTAACAAACAAAAACAAGAATCTTCACCCAAGGCATGCTTTTCTTATGTGAAAATGTTTGTTTTATCACCATAGCTAAAATATTCAGAAAAAAAAACATTACTAATACACATCTTAGCATCTTAGGGAGAAAGATTCAGCTGCTTTTGGAGACCAAATAAATATGGCACTTTTCCTATGAACTTAAATAGAAGTGGTTGTCCTTTTGCACAGAAAATGTTTAAAAAGTAAGAATGAACAATAGGAGATATGTTATGTTAGCGACCTAAAATATTTTCATTTTCCTTTTTTTATTATAGGGGACCCCACATGTCGCCATCAGTTTATATTGGTATCAGAACTTGAGTCAAAATATATCAGATATCGGTAAAAAAGCAAACATCGAAAATCCCTACATATTTCCCCAACCTAAATAAAAAGTGTTTACAAAATTATGTATTTTATGCGTGATTAGATCAGCTCTGGCCTAGTGGTAGTGTCCGAGCTGAGACTGGGAGATCAGGGTTTGATTCCTGGTCGGGTCATACCAAAGACTTTGAAAAAATGGGACCGAACGCCTCCCTGCTTGACACTCAGCATTAAGGGGTTAGATTGGGGAATTAAACCACCAAATAGTTCCCGAGCGCGGCTGTGTCTGCAGCTCAACGCTCCCCTAGGGGATGGGTCAAATGCAGAGAACAAATGTTTGCGTGACAACTGATGGGACTTTAACTTTTATTGTTAATCTACTTTTAGTTATTTTTAGTACCTTTGAGTTGACTCATTTTGAAGCACCTCTGTTGGACTGATTCCATTTTGAAAACCATTAATTGGGATTCAAAGCAAGGATGACCAAATTAATTTCTCATGGATATAAAAAAAATCCCAACTGCTCAAAAAGGCAGAAATGAAGAGCATGTACCAGTAGTCTCATCTACAAACCCTTTCTCAGGAAACTAGTCAGCATAATTATTAAAAACAGGACCTGAAACTCGTGTTTTTAAATTCCCATGAAGCGAGTGAAAACCAGATCTGGACTTGGATTAAACAAACACACACACACACACGTGTTTTACAGACATTTTAGGTGAGAAAGACGTCAGGAATAGCAGAACCCAAATGTGGAGTTTCACTTTAAACAATCGTTTTATTAGCAATCCCAAGAGGCAATGGAGAAAGAAAAAGAATCAAAGAAATCAGAAACAGAAACAAAGGTTTACAGTCATGATGATGGGTCACTGCGAGTCAGTGAAAGTGTAGACGGAACCGAGGGCTGCACGCACCAAACACAAAAATCACATGGTTAAAAACAAACGAAGAGATGAGTTCAATCTCGGGGGTTTTGTGTGTGTGTTGGCTGATCCCTCTGTTCCTCATGAGAAATTCACTAGAACCAACTCACATTCACACACACACATGCAGAAACATCCAAAATCCCACCTCCCTCTCTTTAGTAAAGCCTTGTTTATATTCTGGCTCAGGCTTGTTTTTAAAATAGCTATTGTTTTTTTAATTCTGTACAGATTATATATTGTATTTACACACTGAATAGCCTTACAATCTTGTTTTCACTCATCAGCCATCATTCTGTGATCACTGGATAATTTTCTCTCCAAACGTCCAAATTAGAACGAATATAAAGTCTGCAACTGTCCACACCACTGCAGCCTTCTCCCTGTGCTGCATAAGGGGAGTTTAATCCCATGACAAATAATCTGAAGGGCACATCTAGCTCATAACAGTCCAGACATTAATGCCAGATGCTGGCACCACTCAGAAAGTGGATTTAAACAAATGAGTTTGATTTATTTGTTGTAAACAGTTATTCTCTATTTAGTTTGATCAGTGAAATCAAACAATTATTTTGTTCTAAATTGTTTCTGCATTTTCAGACCTCGGTTTGAGCTACCCCCAAATCCAGATGCATCCATCTGGATTCAAAGCAGATTAAAAATGAGGCAAATGGCAGCTAATCCTCACATCTGAACATAACACACACACACACGCACGCACGTTAGGGATGCCATGATTAAAGTGGATAAGAGTCATCTAGACAGCATTTATTTCCTTTTATTTTCCATACATTAATGTCTTTCATTGGATTGGGACTCAATCATATAAAAAGTGTTTGCTATTCAATTATGATCCCAAAAAAGCCTTTCAGTGCTAGTAATACAGACAGTACAGCAACTACAGTTAACATCAGCCCTCTTATCTCAGTCTGTTACATACATAAGCATTCACACACACACGCACGCACGCACACACACACACACGCACGCACGCACGCACGCACACACACACACACACACGCACACGCACACGCACACGCACACCTTTTCCCGGTCAGTTGTGTTGGAGCTGTGGATCTGAGGCTTTACTAACATCTTGCTCTCAGTCTCTCTCCAAACACACGTTTTCATACACATGATGGATCTGGGAGCTGGTTTCTGGAGCTCAGCTGACAGATGGTAAGAATAGTTTTAGTTTATACAGTTAAAAAAATATTAGAGGGTGAAAGGTGACCAGGTCTGGTTAAAGGGGCGTGTTTGTGGTGGAGGCGGGGATCTCAGGGCCTAGCTGAGAAGCTGGCGGATCTCCTTATGCATGTGACACAAGAAATCCACGTACGAAGCTCCCCCACTGGCGCTCTTGTCCTCCACCAAGAAGTGTCGAAATATCAGCTCGGTTCTGTCTTCCTGTTTCACCACCACCAGCTGGAAAATGAGAATAGAGATGGGAAAGGTTAGAGAGTAGGGCATTCTCTGTTTTCATGTTGTAGAAGAGCTATGACATGTGAGTTCCAGGTGATAAAATGTAGGCTTTTTGGAGTCAGGAGTCTGACCACTTGACATAAGGGCTGGGTAGAAATATCTAAGGTGTATTTTTAAAAATTTTAACAAGAGCTAAGTTTTATTTGTCGATGTAGAGGGATTAAAATCATACTGGAACCAGTTACAGGGGGCACTAGTTTTGATTTGGCTCCAACTTCAAGGATTGCATTCTGATGGACTAGTTCTTTGATTTAAAGCCGAGCGTACATGGTACAATTTTCGTCCCAATTTGAGCCAATTCTCCTCTCTTCTGATGATCTATGAGATGCCGAGTTAGAGTGTAGTTTACAGGGGTAACAAGAAGCGATTAACACCTCAAAAACAGCTCCTGACCAGCAGTCATTTGGTTACACGAAAATCAAAAATGTTTGATATTCTGCTCATTCTTTGTGAGGGTATTGCAGTGTCTAGCAGCGCTATGACCCAAATGTACCAAAAACGCTCACACAGCACATGATCCAAAACATCTGCCCAGCTATTTCCGTGTCTACACATGTCATGTCTTAGGGCTGCACGATATTAGGAAAACTTGCGATGACAATATTACTTGCGATAAATAAAAAATTTACTCGGGAACCAAACTAATCAAAAACAAATTAAAAAATGACTAAAAAAATCATAAATATGAGAAAAGCAAAAGATGTGAGGAACGGGAAAAAGAAAATGAACAAGAAAAAGGAATCAGTGGATCCTGGGAAAAGCAGAATTAGCAGAAAGAGCTGAAGAAAGCTCTCATGTGTTTGCTAACCATCAAAATTAAGTGCCATCTGCCTCGGGGGCGGGCATCTAACATATGAGAACCCACCCAATTGGCCAAATGGGTGAAGAGCTCTATTTGATTTGTTAAAAAACATCATGCTTCCGTTTGATTGACAGAATGGATTATGTGTAGCAAACATTTGAGCGAACCATTCATTGCGATATCTGTTCTTTGTGATATGCATATTGCGCATGCTGATAACGATATACTGTGCAGCCCTATCATGTCTTCTTTTTTCTTTACACTTTTCTATAAACACAATGGCAAAGATTGTCAAGAAAGCACACAGTTCTCAGGTGATTATCTCTGAAAGGTTAGTTGTTTCTATAAAATAATAAAACCGGATTGCCAAACCGTCCTACATGCCATTAATGCGTGTCCTCCTCCATCTCTGACAAGTCTGAAGGACATCAATACCAGCATAACAGTCTCATCTCACCCACGTTTTATTGAACTCGAAGATCCAATGTGTTGGGTAGAAATAGGGCTGGGCAATAAACCGAAAATTTATCGTTATCGAAATTTCTGACTCTTATTGTGATAATTTTTCCCATGTCAATAAATTTGACTATAAAAAAAAAAGATGTGTGTAGGTTACCAGCATTCATGTCCCTTTAAGAAGCTGTACCACCTTGAGTCGCGTAAAAATGTGACTCAACATAATACACGTGACAAACCCATCTAGTGGACAACTTCTGTTTCTGCGCATACCTGTAGTTATCGTACATTTATCGTTATCGAGGTAAAATCTTCAATATATCGTGATATTGATTTTAGGCCATATCGCCCAGCTCTAGGTAGAAACAACTATTTTTATGATTTTTTAGGTCTGACGTGTTGCAACCACACATACTGCGTGAAAAATCTGATTGCTTCTGAGCATTGGGTCGTACAGTGTAAGAACATGACTCATGACTCTTACGCTCCTGTTTCAGGAGCTAGAAGTGAGCCGGAGCAGAACACGTAAGGATTTGGAGTCCCGTATTATTATGATATTTGGACAACTCTCCTCTGATTGGCTGGCAAACAGCAACACGGCTCTGTTTGCTCTGCAACGTTGATGTTTAATCTTCACGAATATTTATTTATTTATTTACTTATATTTCTAGAGGATGAAACCCCTTGAGATGCATCATCTCGTTTTCAAGGGGGTCCTCCTTTGAAACACCAAAACAAAAAGAGATAGCAAGACTATCAGTGGCATAAGCCAAAACTAACTAATGCAAACAAACCAAATAAATAACACAAGTCTGGAGGAGTTCTGCCATGAGGTGGAGTTGCTAATGCTAATGGTCAGGTGGAGTTGCTAATGCTAATGGTTTGCTTCTCCTAGCTGAGATGTGTTCCGCTTTCTCCTGGATGCTAAACCGACAACAGCCTTCTCTGTCCTGAGCCAAGATGAGCGAGTAGATTTTACAGTGAGAGGTAGATTTGGCTTTTCTCATCTGAGCGTTTCCTCGTTTATTTTCCTGCTAATGCTGGAAAGAAGAGTAGAAAACTATTTTCACATTTTCCCTGCATGTTACTGCTACATAAAAAGCAGTTTCTCAGCGAACTTGGCTCTTTAGGTTTGCCTTTAGATGAATAAATCCAAAAAAAGGCCATACAGGTGGAGGGGGGATAAAACTCTGAGCTCCACGTTTGAATTTAAACCATCATTTTAGTTTCAAGTAAAAAAATAAAAAATCAATAATTATTCATTGGAATTAAATATTTGTTTAAAAACTGAACATAACTAAAATTTCTAAAGAAATTCCTTAAAAACTTCACAGCCAAACCAAATATTACACGGTTATAAACTACATAACGTAAAAATAACAAAACCCAAGACGAACCAGGTTTTGCGTTCTAATTTTAAAAATTTCTCCATCTGTTAGGTATTTACTACGACTGAACCAACACAGGAACAGAGCTCTATAGTGGCTGTACTCAAACGCTCAAAGGGAAAGGAAAACTAAAAACATGCATATTAAAATAAGAGTAAAACAACCAAAAGTTGAATTAAATCTGAGACATTAGAAAAAAGGAAGGCTTGCCTTCATGTATCGAGACCGCTGAGCTCTGAAGGAGTCGATGATCTCTCGGAGTCTCTGTGAGAACGGGTTGTCCAGAACAGGCAAATTTATCTGGAACGCACAACAGCGACGGTCAGGACAAACAAACACTCCCACGTTTACTAATAAATAAAATGTAGACATATAGTTATAAACACTGTTCAATGGGATAACTTTTACTAAACATTCTAGTTTTTTTAACTATGGATTAGGATTATACAGCTTTACTTTTTCATCAGCAACAGCAAAGATTTATACAGCTGAGTTTTCCCAGACAAGCGGATTGATTGCGATTCTCCTCCCTCTCTAACATTCCAGGATCAAACCCCCGGAAAAGGCAGCTATGGAGAACGAAGCGGAGCTGATGCGTCTCCTCTCACCATGCTCGAGTCGATCTGGCTGAAGCTTGGCGTGCCGAAGAGGTTGAGCAGCAGCTCCTGCTGAACGCTGGCTCCCACCCACAGGAAGAGATGAAGCCCAGTCTCCATCAAGTAAACTCCGCCCTTAGACAGCCTCTCCTCCGAGTTCCTTACTGCCACCGGCAAAGAGCCGCTTTCCAATTTCATCTGAAACATTTGGAAAAGAAAGAATGAGACACACACACAATGTGATCAGCTGGTGTGTGAAACTGACAAATGCTTTAATCTGTAGAGTTTCTATTTATATACTTTGACCTTCAGAATCTAATGAGAAAATCCTTTGTGACATTTTATTCACCTGTTCTTCAGCGTTTAACCAATCAGCTTCTAAAAAGCAGCTTGAGTCAATTTTAAAGTTGAGCGTGCACGCGCACGCACACACACACACACACACACTTTCATCAGCAGCACATATATGGCCCTCAGTTCCAGGATCCGGCGCGCATGGACAGTTTAAGTTTAGACGTTCTCACCACTGGCAGCAGGCGGGGGTAGAAGAAGACGTGTGTGTCAGCGACGTCCATGCAGCTGATCAGCTGCTTGAGGTAAGCCCGGTCGTCCAATGAGACGTCGGCTCCCGGCAGCAGGACGTCGCTCTTCAGCACACAGTTCAGATAGACAGGAAGCAGCTTCATGCACTCTGGAAGAATAAGCTGGACAAACAAACAAACGAAAACAAACAGACGGAAGATTAGCCGTTTGTTAAAGAGCTCTGCCCAGAAAGCTGAACAGCTAAATGGGAAAGCTGCATTTGTACATTTATGTGAATGATGTTCACGCGTGCTTCTGCATGTCTACTGAGGGGTTCAGTACCTGGCCAGCAGATGAAGGACTTGCACAGTTCTTTCTGTAGCAGGCCAGGATCTGAGCACACTGGTTGACCAGCGTATCTCTAACTGCTTTGGTGGGGTTGCTCAGAACCCCCCGGAAAGCTGCAGAACACAAAGACACACAACAGTTACTGATAAATATAGCTAACTGCCAAATGCACCTCTCACACCCAAACACAAAAGGTGTTTGTGTAAATCTCACCATATTTGGAGAAGTAGTTGATGATTGTGTCGGTCTCACAGTTGCGGTAGAGGTCAGCCAGCTGAGAGCAGCAGTTAACGGCCATGTTATGGATGCGGAGACGCCTCTGACCGCTGCAGCTTGTGTACAGAACGGCACACTGCAGGAAGACAACAGCAGCAGCTGAGTTTCTGTATTCGTCCATGTTAGCACCCACACAGAGTTCATGATTTCTACTTCACAGACGTGATTACAAACAGCCAAACCTGCATGAGCGCCCCCGTCTCTTCACTCAACTTGTCGTCATGTTTGAACTCGACGGTGATGGCCTTGTCGCAGTCCAGACCGGCCAGCTCCACGTCTGTGGTGTTACTCATGTAGAAGGAGCCAAAGAAGTCTGTGGCTCTGATCCCTGAAGGAGACAGAAACACAAGCTGTGAAATCACTCGCTGTATCGCTCAGTTTGGCTGCCTGTCTGTTCAGCCGCGTGTCGCGTTTGGCTTAAAGCACTGAAGACTCACCGGTGCTTGTTCGCACCCTCATGACGGCGTCAAAGCCAACGTGTTTCTGAAGGTCTCGCCTGAGGTCATTCAGGAATCGTTCTTGATCTGTCTGAGCCTGTGGGGATGAAAATACTCAGATAAAAGAAGAGTACATAACTGGATACATAATAAAACTACAACTAAAAATCTCCTTCAGCAGAGTTCTATTCACCTGGAAATAGGTGTATTTGTAGACCGAGCCCCCCGTGGAGACAGGAACCACTCCTAGCGTTGCAACGTCCACATACTGGTTAGGGAAGAGGAACAGATCCACACAGCAGCCCTGAGCTACACACTCCTTCGCCAGGTTGTTGTAAAATCCCACCTGAGGCTGAAACAGCGACTGTGGATGGCAGAAGACAAAAAAGAAGAGAGATGAAAACTCAATTCAATTCAAAAATACTTTATTAATCCCAGAGGGAAACTGATTAACACAACAAAGCTCCTGAACTATTATACAGTCTTTCAGCTTCATCATGTTCCAAATTTAAAACACACATGAAGCATGAAGAATAAATGAAGTCATTTGAAAATATCTTTTAGAAAATGCTTTATTTGAAGGATTTTTTTCTGCACATTTGTTCACCTACAAAATAAATGTGTATATTTAGTCGCATAAATGCAGGAAGACAGGTACATAGCAACAAGGGCCTGGCTTGTTTTAGCAACAGGTCCCTTAGTAATCCAACTATTGTTCTGTTTTATTTTAAATATATAAAAAAAGCGCGCACAAGTGTTGTAGGATATTTTTTGCTATCGTATCCATTTACCATTTTAGATCTCCTAAGGCCTTACGTTCAGATGAAAACTAAAACAAATCTGTGTAGATGTTCACCTTCTCCTTGTCTGTCCCAATTAACTTCTTGTCTTCTCTGTTCTTTAGTTTTCCAGGAGCCTCAGCGATGGGCAGAGAGGTGTGAAACACAAACAGCTTCCCTGCACAGTCAGCAGCCTGGAAACAAAATAAAAGTCCAGTCACAGACCCCAACAGAGACGTTACAACCCCTCCGTCATGCATTTAAGATCTGGCATCCATAAACATCTACAGCTTTACAACTGCCCAACCTTTCCCATCAAGCGTAATCATCTCTATAATCCAGCATCACGGCGACAAGAAAATAAACACATATTTTAATTAGAATAAAGTCCACCAGAGTTTATTTACCTTCAATGCCTCCAGTCCAGCTTGGATGACAGGTCCAAAGACCGTCTCCGTCTCCCTGGTGTCTGCAAACATCTCCGGGATCTGGTCCAACAAGCTGAACAGCACAAACATGTCATTAAAACTAGGGATGCACCAATATGAAATTTTTGGGCCGATACAGATTTATGCTTCTGAAATCAGCTAATTTTGGATTGACTGAAATTATGCAGGCAGAATTTTTGAATGTTTTGCATTATTTCTATAAAGTGGAATTTGCAACACACACACACACACACACACACACCCACACACACACACACACACACACACTTATGCTTCTGAGATGATTACTATCACTGTCACAGGACTAAACACTTACACACCCTTACCCTCTGAAACAGATACACAAACGGAAACAAGATGGAAAAAAATATTGGTTGTTAACATCAACCCAGTTGTACTTATCAGACCGATACCGATATGTTCAAAAATGACCAACATCGCCGATACCGATATTGATGCCGATATATCGTGCATCCCTAATTAAAACCTAATCAATGTATCCGACCAGCTGTCCCCGCTCCCGTTTACCCACACGTCTGCTTTAGGTCTTCTCACCTCTCAATAACTTGCCGGCTCTCGTTCACGTTGACCAAAAACCCATCGAGCAGAGGCACAAACATGTCCGACACGTCTGACACCACCAGCATCTGGGGCTGCGCCAGGCTCGCCTTCACATTGTAGAAGTGCAACACCTTGTTGTAGGTGACAAACCCCACCCGCACCACAGAGTCCACTTCTGGGTTTTCCCTGGATTTGAGAGACAGAAACAAGAAGAGATCATTCACTTGTTTCTTTAGCGATTCTGAACCCTTTAGTTCGAAGAGACTTCTACTTTTCTCCATCCTCTTCCTTACTAACCCCACCCTACATCTGTGTCTGAATACCTGGGCAGGTGGTCCAACAGGCTCTTGAGTTCATGGCAGACGATGCTGACCATGCCGCTCTTCACTGCATTGTAGGACACGTCAATGAGGAAGATGAAGGCTGGAGGCTGAGGAAGCTTGTTGTTCTGTAAACAACAGAGACAACACAACCTGCTGAGCGTGTTCTCATCTCCACGAGTTCTTTTAGAACATTACAAGAACGTCTTTAACTTGTCAAACAAACTCTTGTGTCAAACTGATAATTGTGATAATATAGTTCGTTAAACATGTTTTATGTGTTAGATTACAACAAAGCAAGGAAGAAGCTTAGCGATGTTCCACGTTTCATGGGATCAGAAGGAGTAAATGTTCTTAATGAGGCATTCTTCGTTTAGGTTAAAATAACCACAGCAAACATCTATCCTGAGATTAAAATGATACTCTGCTCAATAGTGAAGTTACAGTCATAAGACTGATGTTTGTCATGAAGGCCAGCTTCACCTATCTGTGGGGATGAATGGTTTTAGGAAAACATTGAACTGATTTTTCTGGCAGAAATTTGATTCACAATTTTATTCAAATCAAGCTTCAGCACAACTTCACAATAATGTTTACAAACAGCTCAGGAAATGACAACATTAGAAGCTGGTACTCTAATAATGTAAGGTAGAAACCCAAATGTCTTCATTATTTAAAACATGTAAGCAGAGTTTTCCCTGTATGGTATACGACATCGGGCCACCTGAAGATTTATTGTTTCTTACTGAAACACGACTAAAACACTAAAAGCCAACATATCTAACATGTTTACATTGAATTACAGGAACTCTGTAACAATTTGTGCAATCAGAAAAATTTAAGTGGGATTTTAAAGAGAATTTGTGCTTTCTAGTCCTCTTCGGGTCATTCCGCTCTAGCAGAATCTGGAGAATCAGTGTCGCATCGCACACTCATAAACGGAGATGCGGGACAGAAAATAGACAGAGACAGGACCACTGTCATTAATATCATTGTCTGTAGCAGCAGCATGGAGAAAAAATTACAGACAAAAACAACCCACTGCACTGCTCCGTCAGCTCAAGCACTAGACTACAGCAAGCCCCCACTAGTTGGCTGCTACTGCTGTAACTCTTAAGGCCTGAGGGAAACCTCGGATGTCTACCTTTTAAAGAGACAATGTGTAGCTTTTACCATTAATTTCCGGAAATATCCATCAAAATGTTGTTGAAAATGAATCAAATGATGCCCAGTTGTTGAAAAATATTGATGGCTTCGTAACATATAACCATAAAAAGGTCTAAAAAATAGGGATGCACCGATCAGGTTTTTTGCAGCCGATCACCGATACCGATATCAAAGAATGCTGATCACCGATACCGATCACGTGGATTGGCCAGAAATTTTCTACAACATTATAATGAGTGCTACAAACTACATAATCTGGGAATAAAGGAAATGTAACCTAATCTAAAATGGTCTGTATTAGGGTTGTCACGGTGTGAAAATTTAACCTCACGGTTATTGTGACCAAAATTACCACGGTTTTCGGTATTATCGCGGTATTTTTTTAAACGTGCTACATTTTCACACAATTAAATAAACCCTGTATGTCAGGAAATATTGTCCTCAGTTTGTGTCTAAATGTTGCCTCAAATGTGTTATTTTGTAATTATGTTGTTTATTTGTTTACATTTTTCCCCTTTAGTCTTTAAAATACCAATATTTGCCCATAACTTCGTATTTTATGTCTGTTTGATGTCATCATTTAAAAATATTAGATCAGATGATACTCAGTACTCAAGTAGCCTTCTAATCAGATACTTTTTTTTACCCTTACTTGAGTAATAATCCCTATATCAGGAAAATATTGTCCTCAGTTTGTGTCTAAATTTTGCCTAAAATGTGTTATTTTGTAATTATGTTGTTTATTTGTTTACATTTTTTCCCTTTAGTCTTTAAAATACCAATATTTGCCCATAACTTCATATTTTATGTCTGTTTGATGTCATCATTTAAAAATATTAGATCAGATGATACTCAGTACTCAAGTAGCCTTCTAATCAGATACTTTTTTTTTACCCTTACTTGAGTAATAAACCCTATATCAGGAAAATATTGTCCTCGGTTTGTGTCCTTCCAGTGAGCTTTGCAGATGTGGGAAAATGTCATCAGGCAGTAATCATTGTTAAATTCATAATTATTCTCGGAGAGAGACCAACTCTTATCTGCCCCTGGGAGCTCCGTAATACATAGCGTCATTTCAACATGGGGGTGTCCGCGACACGGTTTATATGCAGGTAGTGGCGCTGCGGCTGCTTTATATAGCGACTCGTTGCTTTCTCCCTCAACCCAAATCCTCGGATCACGCATTTTAGCTAAAACGCTAACGTTAACTTGCCTTGTGTTGACTGTAGAGTTGTGGGTGATGGTCACGTAGATGTGTCATGAGATAAGAAGCGTTGCTGCCTTTCACAGACACTTTTTCTGCACATGCTGCAAACAGGATAGCTGTCTTCTATCAACTGTCCCTCTGCATTCTTCAAATATCCAAAAGATGCCCGTACTTCCCACTTTGTCTTTTTTGAGGGATAATAAATGTCCTGAGCGCTGCCGTCTCCTCCTTTGACCATTATTTCAGCTTTAGCTTCAAGAAAGTTTTGTTGTAAACAAAGCGTGCATGTGCCGCCGGCAACTTCAGCAGATGATACGGTGGCTGGTAAGGGTCACCGCGCCTACACCGCAGCCACGGTAAACCCACCAAGATAATATAGTTTTTTAAAAACAAGACGGTTATTATTGTCAACTTTTTTTTTTTTACCGGGGTTTAGCGCTACACTGGTTACCGTGACAACCCTACCTGATCGGTTTGCTTTGATCTATTTTGAAAATTCCGATCAAAACCGATAGGGGCGCTATCGGCCGATTACGATCAAATGCCGATCCATCGGTGCATCCCTACTAAAAAACACGGGAGTGGGTCTAAAGCCCGGATCACACTGTGCGACTTTTGGCCGTCGCACAGGGATGTTCATGTCACACTGTGAGAACTCCAGAAAGGTGGCACACTGTACAGCGCCAGATTTCAGTGAGCCAGACTGCACAACTTCTCTCTCTAGCAGGAACTGCATCGTCATGAGTGCACCTCCCGAAGCATACGTCACTAAGCAGACTGCTAACCAAAACAAAGCTGAAAAGATAAAAACTTCTTTTTAGTGTCAGCTCATGACCCAAGCTTCGTTTTTAAAACCCTCACTTTGGTGTCAGATTCCGGCTGCGGGTCTCTTTTTCCCATCTTCCAGCTAAACAGTGATCTGTTCGCTGGTCATTCATCCTCCTTTATACACCATCTTGCCACAGGAGTCCCCCAGGGCTCTGTACTAGGACCTCTTCTCTTTGCCATATACACCACCTCACTGGGTAAGATGAAATGATCGCATAGCTTCTCCTACCACTGCTATGCAGAAGACACCCAGCTCTATCTGTCATTCTCTTTGGATGACCTCACAGTCTGACATATCAAGACGGATGAAATCCCACCATGTCCAACTCAACCTCTCTAAAACTGAATTACTTGTCATCCCAGCGAAACCATCCATACGGCACAATATCTCAACCCAAAATGATTGCCTATCTCTGGCTCCTTCAAATGCAGTTCGAAAATTCAGTGCTGCGATTGATGACCAACTGACCTTTAAAGATCACGTTGCCTCTGTCACTCGTTCATGCTGCTTTGAGCTGTATAACATACGAAAGATCAGACCATACCATCAGACCATGTGAATATACCACCCAGCTTCTGGTGTAATATACTGTCATTTCCCACCTCGACTACTGCAAAGCCCTTCTAACTGGTCTTCCAGCCTGTACCGTGAGACCTCTTCAGATGGTCCAGAATGCAGCAGCATGTCTGGCCTTCAAACAGCCTAAAAGAGCACATGTCACCCCTCTGTTCATTGAGCTCCATTGGCTACCGCTAGCTGCATGCATCAAATTCAAATTGCTAACACTAGCATACAAAGTCCTGGATGGTACAGCTCCCATCTACCTGAATCATCTTGCAAAGACTTGCATCACGGCCCGGCCGCTGCGGTCTTCAAAGGGTCGTCGGCTAGCAGTGCCTACACCACGCTCAGGACAATCCAGACTCTCTTCATGTATCGTTCCACAGATATGGAATGACCTACCAAGCACTACTAGAACCTTGTCGATTTTCAAGAAACTCCTGGAGACCCAGCTCTTCAGAGAGCATCTTCTAAACTAGCACTCTCCCAGCACCCGTCCCCCACTCTACTGCACACTCCTCTATGATTGATTAAGCTGCCTTTCTGCCACCTAGGATTGACTGCATAGTGTTTGTTGTTAGTCTCAATTGCAACCTGCTGGCTTGATTATCACCTGTAAGTCGCTTTGGACAAAAGCGTCTGTTAAATAAATAAACATAAACAAGAACCCACTAAACTACAGAGAAGTAACAATCCGTCACAGATCTATGCATTATCTAAACTTTGCTGTGAATTCTGTCTCACTGTTACACAACACCGCTCCATGTGACAGCTCACACCCGCTGTCGTGGAGCACAGGTTCCCTCGGCGACAAAATGCTACTGAACCATCCTTATTGGTTGAATATGTAAAAATTTCCACCAACAGCAAAGGGATCTCATGTTTTTGTGTTTTATTTTTAATGTTCATGAGCTCATCTCCTCTCAGCTCTCACAGATCACAAAACCACGGTTTTCAAAATTTATCTGATGGTCTAAAAAGGTGGTTTAATTATTTTAGTATAATTCCAGTTTAACTTGGGCTATTAACAGAAATAAAGACTAGTGTGTAGTTTATAATCCGCATTTTAAACACACATTAAAACTGAAGCTCAGAGAGGCGGAGTCTTGCTGCTGCGGCTTCCCCAAGGTCAGTTTTCATTGGTCGGTTGCAGACAGGAATCGTAGGTTTTCAAAAATGCTTGTAGACTGTCGGAGGCTGATTTGGGTTGTGGGACGGCTCAAAAAGCGGTCGCAGAGCCGGTCACACTGGACGACCACAGATTTGCAAATCACCGGTTTTTTTTTAAACACGATTATGTTTCCAACAAGGGATTTGGCTAAGACGGCCGAAAATCACTCAGTGTGATTCGGGCTTAAGTCTCTGTGGGTCGCCATGTTTCCTTCTACGGGAGCCCATGAGGACAAAATGCATTTACTGATTTGTAACAAATGGTTACAAAACTTTCGTCATTCTTAAATGCAGTTGATTTACACATTTACCTCTTCACTTGTTTCCAGGGATGAAAGGGGTATTTTGCTAATGTCCCCAGGGCTTTTTGACCCTAATGGGCATCTGTTGGTAAAGTCTTACTCTAACACAAAAATACTGCTTGCTTGCAACATTTTAGGTATCTACTGCCCCCTATCGCCAGGAAAAATACACACCGTCATTTTAATGTCACAAAAAAGTAAATTTCAGCATGCTGCCACGAAAAAACAAGTTGTGAGAGTATGACAAGAGAATCACAATTACTGTAATGATTTAAACTTTTGAGAGGTGAGAAAATCTGACTCAAAGTTGGCTTCTAAACAGACAAACTGATCACAGATCTTACTTTGCAATAGTCGACAGTGGCCAGGAACTCGTAGGAGCCCAGAGACAGCTCTGGCCTGTCGTAGCAGTCCACCCTCTTACCGGTGTGGTCCAGATGCTGGAAGTAATGAGGAGGTACTGTGGAAGAAATCCAAGGTCCAAACCGTGAGGTCAATACAGCGAGTTATTTTAACCAAATAAAGTTTTCCCCTCAAAACAAACTAACCGTCTGTGACACAGTTGCAGAAGCTACACTGGAAGCGGCGCCCTCCCTCGATGAACTGCATGTAGGGACACATGTAAGCCTTGCACCGGTTGCAACGGATTGGACCACCTTCGCCATGGTCCACCATGTATGGAGGATTCTGATGAAAGGTTCAGAGAACATTCCATATTTATCCTAGGCTGGCAAACACATTAAGAGTTGTAAATTCCTTCTTTTAATAATAAAACAGACTGTGAAACAAGAGCACCAGAATAAAGAACATTCTGACAATAAATGTGCTAATCAGAGGGAAGCTGCTGTTGTGTCCTGGGGCGAGACTCTTCACCTGCCTTTCCTGTGTGTGAATGTTGGTGATGAGAAGGTTCTGTCAGACCGCCCAGGGACGCTGGGGCTACTAAAGCAGATCACCACCAGAGTGGGAGTGTTTGCATGAATAATGGATCCTCAGTAAAGTGCCTTGAAAAGTGCAACAGACATTTGATCCATTATGATAATGGATGCGGAGCTGATATGAAAACTTATGGTAAATAACTGAGGAGTTATGGGCAACAGCAAGTAAAAAGAAGGACAGATTTACTGAGTCCATTATCTGAACCGCTTCATCCTCACTAGCATCACAGAGTGCGTTTACATGCAGCCAGTAACCCTTTTAAAACCCGAATATTCACAACAACCCGGTTCCGCAGGTCCATGTAAACACCGCCAAAAACCCGGATATGCTCATAACCGGGCTTTTAAAAACCCGGTTACTACACCTGGGGTAACCCTTTTCTAACCCGAATGTTTGGTCGTGTAAACGCACATCAGGATATCCCCATCAAAGCGTGTGTTCTGCGCATTCTCTGTTCTCAAGGAATCTTGGTCTTTTGAGTAGCGAGACGTCTTGTATGCGCCAGAACACCGGAAGTAAACAACAAGTTGGGAGCAAAATGGCGAGTCGCGGCTCAGCACCGCACTTTTGGAGTGACGAGGAAACTAAAGCGCAAACAAACGCAGTCGCTATCTCTTCCGAACTGGGAAACATGTTGTTGTTTTCACGGATACCAGAACAAGAAGAACCAGAAATGACGCTACCCCAACGTCCGCATTTAAATCGGGTTATGCAAGTTAGGGGTAACTCTTTCTGTTTATGCTTGTAAACGGGTTATTCTGATCAACTCAGAAACCCGAATACCGACCTTAACCCGATCATAACCCGGATATTGGCTGCATGTAAACGTAGTCACAGAGAGCTGGTGTCCTACTCCAGCTGTCCTTGGGCAGGAGGCAGGAGACACCCTGGACAGATGTCCAGTCCATCACAGGGACACACTGAGAGACATCGAGTCACACACACAGCTAGGGACAATCCTCCTATCAGCCTAACATGTGTTTTTGGTCTGTGGGAGGAAACCCATACACGCATAAATAAACCCAGATGAAATTTAGACAAGGCTACAGTAAGAAATCAGGGCCTAATGACATTACAGTGGAACAAAATCACAATTTCAGTGGGAAAATGTTTCTTTTATCAATTTGACATCAGACTTTAGATGAAGAGGGCCCAGTCCTGGTCCTGTAAGGCCAGTATCCAGCATGTTTTAGTTGTTTACCTGCTTCATCACACCTGGTTTCAACAGATTTCAGCAGAGCCTGATGAGCAACTGAACTGGTGATTCAACTAATGAATCAAGTGTGTTGGAGCAGAGAAACTAAAGCATGCTGGACACCGGCCTTCCAGGACCAGAAAGAAGAACGCTTAGGTTTCAAACCCTGGAGACGCTGAAGCAGAAAGCAATGTTATGGTTCAGCTGAATGATGTAACCTAAAACTGGTCCAGTTCAGAGATGACAGGATCATAAAGTCATAAAAACACAGGAATTTTCAAGCAGATTATCTCCAGAGGCAGTTCTAATCTCTAACAACTCTGACTCAGAAAAACAGTCAAACTGCCTCATAGGAAGAACGAGCCATGTTACAATGGAGAGAATTCCTGACTTCCCTGGATGGGATAGTCTGTTTCATAGCGTAACCGCTTCAGATCAGACAGAATGTCATGTCCAACAACAGAATGGAGGAAAATGTGGAGCTAAAAGAGGGTGGAGCATAACTCACCTCGTCGGGTGGCAGCGTGGCGAGGGGCTTGATGACGGCAGCTAGTGGCACCTGAGACTGCTTGGCCATGTCGGCTGTGCAAGGCATGTTGTAGGCTGTACAGCGAACGAAGCGTGGACTGGCATTCCCTACAAACAGAAACAAACCTTCACTTAATGTCATCACACAGGCCAGAAGGGTTTTACAGAAACATCTTCAGTGTGTGTTTGTTCACATCTAGTCAGACAAATAAAAGTATTTTATTCTGATACCATTAAAGGAGGTGTCAATGGAAACTGCATCCGGACTGTGGCAGAATGTGCTCTGAATGCTTTAGGCCACCTACACACCTAGCCAGGTTACTATCTGCCCAACACCCATCTAAGAATAAACCTTGGGTCCACACCACCTCGTTTTCAATTAAAAATGGCGGCATTAGCTCCCCTAATCTTCACTCTGGTCTGATATTTTGAAAGAACCGTATTTAATGACATTTATCTTTATTTTCGTGTGGATGAGAGGCCAAATCGTAGAAAAACACCTTTGTTGTGTGGGATTCCCAGCTACTTTACTTACCTTGATCTCTGACATGAAAGCTGGTGGTGACCAGTGGTGGAGCCTGACCTCTGACCCCTGTGACGAAAGGCTCGTTGGTCTTAGCTTTGTCATCCTCAATCACCTGGATCTAAAAACAAGGAAGGGTGAGGAATGCTTTCCTTCCACCTATGTAACACGTCCCAGCCCAGACCTCATCATACAATCTAAAAGGAACATTTCACGGCCATGCATGAGGTTTTCACATGCACACTACTATGTTTATGAAGGGTTCAGCTTCAACAGATGTGTACGCAAGAACACAAAACATTAAATCCCAGACAGGTGAGAGGAATCTAGAGGCATTCCTTCAGTTAAGAGACAGGAATGATTTGGGACAAACCAGCATGCAGGGAAGGAAAGGCCAACACCGGCTAACTCATAGAATCTGCTCAAATCCTGAAATACACCAAAATAACTGAATATGTTAAACATTAGCTAAAAAACGTTTATCACACGCACTCCAGGAAATCTTCTTAAAATTACCATTTTTAAACTAAATCCTCATCCTAATCTTCACAACAATAAGTCAGTGAGTTGATGCAGTCTGCTGCGTTCTTACAGGAAACTTTTAACTAACTGGCAACTGAACTCAGTCCACTGATAAGTCGGTTTATTAGGAATGTTTACTTTGTAAAGTTCCCTAAGACGACTCCTGTTTTGATTTGGCGCTGTACTAAAAATTAAGTGAACTGAACAAATATTTTAATTGACCAAAAAATTAAGCCATCAAATATTAAAACATGCATTTGTGTTTTCTGTTGTGTGACGTACTAAACTCTACATTTACAAAATATTGATGAAGGCTGTTAGGATCATTTTAAACTTCCACCAAATCAAAACTGTCCCTTTAAACTAATATGTTGCAATTTGTTTTCACTTCTACAAATGAATCTGGGACAACCCCTTAGAACACGACAGACACTAAACTTGCACCAAAAGAGTCACAGTTGAGCATGCAGCCATCCCTGATGAAGTCGGAGTTTGTGAAAGAAACAAACAACCGGATATTTACAGTTTAAGCCCCCAAAATGAAAATGGATTCTAAAAGAACCAAACCAAGCATTCCTGCAGGAAAATCTACATCTACTAACTGATTTCTCAAAGGTATTCCCACGTTATCTATCGTTGCACCTCTAAAGCCCCAGAAAAACCCAAACAACACAGGTTACAGCTTGAACAAGTGGTCTCAGTAAGACGACTGTGACCATCTTTGACTTTGAAAGGTGAGGAGGTGGGGAGAGTGAGCGGTTAGTGCAACAGGCGTGTTTCCACTGTTGAAACTTCAGGGTAATTTTCCCAAAACTTTCCGGCATGAGCTCGTCTCCACTTCACCGGGCCGACTGAACGGGCCAGTACCAGAGTACATGATCAGGGGTAGGGTCTCACAATAGCCCGGTGGAGCATAAACATGAATACGTAGATGCATCATTGGGTGCTGGAGATTGTAACAGCATCGCCGCCATATTGGGTGGGCTCCTCACTCCAAATCAGACTGGAGCCAACACAGAGTGAGCAACTATGCTCGTGAGCAACCGGCGCACTATTGTATGGAAAAAAAAAAAAAAAAAAAAAAAATCACATAAGATGACTTTACACTTTTTTAGCCTACCTGTTTGAATTTTAGACTTTAATTATTTTTATTTATTTTATTTTATTGTATCTTTTCATTGTGCCGGCTCTGACGAAGGTGGAAGTTCCGGCCGAAATATGTCAGCCAAAGGTAAAAAAACAAGAAAATAAATAAGAAAAAAGAAGACGATTCTGAATCAATACACAGAACGAACATTCATAAGAGTTTTATTGTATCTATATTTTAACAATCATGCCATACCGGGTGTTTGATTTTTTTGAAAAAAAAAAAAAAAAAAAAACATAACATGTTTTCTAGTTGGGTAAACGCCTTCCCCAGTAGAAATAAACAAACTGGGGCGAATGGAGATCCATCCAAGATGGCAGCCGGCCACTATGGCAGCGCCAGTAAACATTGCGTCTAAGTATTTGATGTCTGTGTGGTAAAGTAGCTGAGCATAAGTTTTGGTTGACTCACACTGATTGGTTGCAACTCAGTAGAAAAGAAATGACATCAACAGAATGGAAACAAAAAAAAAAGCACCAGTTGCGCTGATTTTAAACTGCTCTTATAAACTCCCAACACCAAAAATCACAGCCGAATTCCCCTACGCCTAAGTAAGTCACTAGGCTTTATTATCTCACAGAGCACCGTAAAAAACTGAGCTTATTCTGGCCATTGAACGCCACATTTTACATCACACAGCTGCTCTCGTCCTCCGAATGGATAAAATTATGCCGTAGTTTGACAGAATACAACTTCTGATGCTGAACAGTGACATCGCTCACTGCTGAAGCAGTCGCGATACGCTGACGTCTGTGCAAAGTCCTGAAAAAGCTGAGATTTCACGGAGACAACAGCTGGGAGGACAAAGCCATCGTATTTCCTGCTCAATTTCTCTCGCAGAATTCACCCTAAAGTTCCAACAAATGGAGACACACCTGACCAGGCAGAGAGGATAGTATAAACAAGGAAAAGAGACGTGAACACAAGAAACTTACTGGGCTGGGAATAGCATCTGGATCTATTCTATGTCTTGATTTCTGCACAGCTGGCATGTCAGGTGCTTGCTTTACATTCAAAAGTTTGTCCGGCAAATAGTGCAAAACAGGACAAAAATTAATAAATACAGAGTGAAGAGACACAAAAGGAGTGTGAGCAGAAACAACACAGCGAGACTGCAGAGATGCAGGAAGATGGTTAACAGAGAAACTGAATAGTAGCATTTACAGGTTAGTGTTACTGCAGCTCTACACCAGCAGGCCCAGAGGCATGCAACACCTCCATGTGTAACAATGACTAAAGCTTGAAACCAGAGTTTTAAAGGAATACAGCAGGATCTAAATAACCATAGAAAAACTAGAATTTTCTGTTGTATGGAACAAAAAAGATCTTCATGTTTGGATTAAAGAGCAGTTCTAGTACAGAGAAGTAGGCCACCTGATGTTCATAAAGCCTAGCCAACCGCAGATAAATGAGGTACGTTTATAACAAACTGAAAACTAGTTATAGTTGTGTATTTAAAGAATAATTATTACAGATAATGAGATAATCTTAAAAAAACGACATAATTAGACAATAAAGCATCATAAAACTGATAAACTTTTAAGAACGTAACCTAAAACAGACAGGATCTGCAGTAAATAAACTATTGAACAGATTTTTCATCTCGTCATTCATATTTATTCATACGAGATAAACAGGAACACAAGCTCAGAACAACAACATCACAAGCTGCAATAGAGAAGTGACGTCAGCAGCACTTTTACTCGGATCATGTTTGTTCTGCTCACCGGGCTGGGGATGGCGTCAGGGTCGAGTCTTTTCTGTGCAGGTGCAGCAGGAGCTGGAGCAGGTGCAGGGGCTCCGTAGTTTGGTTGCACAGGATAAGGACCTGGATAACCAGCCTGGGGGCTTCTTGTCTGCCCGAAAGCACCTGGAAGGAGCACAAAGCAGCATGGCATCATGGGAAATGGATTAGAATATGTTTGGTTTCAACTCAAAGGCTGTGTCCTCACCGTTCTGCTGAGGAGGGTATCCTGTCTGTGGAGAGGGAGGCTGCTGCAGGGGCCCCTGGGGGCCGGGTGGGCTCTGTGGTCCTGGAGGGAGGTGGTTAACAGTGGGAGGCATCTGAAATCTAGGAGGAGGTGGCCCTGAGTGGTACGGGGATGGCTGAGAGTCAGGAGGCTGCTGTTGGTGTTGAATGGGGGTGGGGTACTGTCCAGAGGTGACTGAGGTCGGAGGAGGACCAGGAGGAGGAACTGAGCCAGGCTGCGAGGAGGACGGGGTTGGCTGAGGTGGGAAGGAGCCTTGGGCAGGAGGAGGCGGACCACTTGGAAAGCCAGGCTGGCTAACAGGAGGAGGTGCTGAGGAGAAATGGGGCTGAGGAGTGGAGAAGGGCTGCTGTGACTGGGAAACTGGGGGAGCTGGGGCGCAACTGGGAGGAGGGATGGAACTCGAAAAGGAGGGAGGAAAAGTTTGTTGAGATGGAGGTGGCGGAGCAGAGGAGAGGAACTGCTGCTGAGAGGTCGGGGGGAGAGCCGAGTTAAATGGCGGCTGAGGAGGAGGTGGAGGACCTCTGTAGTACTGCTGAGAAGCTGCAGGAGCATTGGGAGGAGGTGGCTGGGTGGGAGCAGAGGACGCGGGAGGAGGAGCCTGGGTGAAAGAGGGCTGAGGTGCAGACTGGTAGGAAGTACTGATGGGAGGCTGGGAGCTGTGAGGTGGAGCTGAACAGAGAGGAGAAAGTGTGTGTGAGTGTGTGTGTGCATGCCTCTGACATCATGTGTAAATGTAAACTCACACTCACCATATCCCAGCCCTGCAGGGGTTGGTGGTCCAGATGTGAGCTGCATCCCGCCCATCTGGTTGGTGACCTGTTGCATTGTGGGTGGAGGAGCGTAGTGTTGAGGGTAGGAAGGCTGCCCCCCTCCCAACCCATACGGCTGAGATCCAGCTGGCCTGCAAACACACCACAACTCAAAAAATCTGGTTTTGTGGTACCAAATCAGAGAAATCAGTTCTCCTCAGCTGGATTTGCCTCAAGAATAGCATTTCTTGGCAGAGTATGAAGCAAAACAGGTTTTTTTTATTTGCATGTACACCTGAGAGTGATGATGTCCTCTAACTGGAAGAAGTGAAACTGTGGCTGATAAAAAATGATCCTGTAGAAAGATCAGTTATTCATGACTCTAAATGCCACAGATGGAGAGAACATCAAGAGTTCATACTGGTGTGCTACAACAGCACACGAGACTTACACACCGGTTTAAATGTCTCACTTCCAAAGGAGCTCTGACCAGCTGCATGTGGACACGCTCACATTAACACCAATAAAGAAAAACACACTCATTTATAATTAATCTGCTACAACAGCCGTGGTAATGCTTTGATCCAAGTGCTTAATTTTCCTGGACCAAAGCCAGTCAAGACAATAATATGAGGATCTCACCTGGCTGATTCACAACACCTGATCCAGCGTTTTAAACTCTCACACAAACCCCTCCTGGAACCGATCCTCCAGGCTCATGCTGGGCATTTTAAGCGAGTTCCACTAAGTTTATTAAAATGCATTTGACCAAATTAATAGTTTTCTTTTTTAAGTATTTCCCATATCAGATAACCACAAGGCTTCATAACTGTCTGGTGTGTTTAAATGGCAGCTTGGGCAGGCTTCTGAATTTGAATTAATTCAAAGATCAAATTTACTCATATTATTATACATTTGCAGTGGTCTCTAAGTGGGATGAGTGCCTTGTAAGTTGGTCTCTGGGGAAACAAAAGCTCAGATGCTTCTGTTTGAAATCTAGTCAGTCAGTGGAGAAATTGGCAGCAGACGACAGGATTTGGAGTCTTATTTCTTGAATTTTGGACATATCGCCTCCGACTGTCTAACGGCAAAGTGAGTCCACCACTGACTCTGTTTGCTCTGCAATGTTGATGTTCTATCTCCACAAATAACACAATCCTGGTGGAGTTCTGCTGAGTGGTGGAGCTGCTAATGCTAACAGGTAATTTCTGCTAGTCGAGAGGTTCTCTTGTGTTTTATGGATGCTAAACCAACAACAGCCTTCCCCGTCAGGAGTCAAGATGGGTGAGTGTATGACAGTGTGATTCAGATCCGTCAGGCTTTTCAAATCTTAAGGGTAGAGGCCGACCGATAGGTTTTATTTTTTTATTTTTTTTAGCCAACACCGATACAGATTTTTCGAGAATTTTGTTGCTGATGACTGATAACTAAAGCCGATTACCGTATTTTCTGGACTATCGGTCGCACTTTTTTTTATAGTCGGCTGGTCCTACGACTTATATACCAAATTATGTATACTGCGCTGCTGCGGGCCGGCTCCGGACCTGGTTTCAGCTCCTCTGCCCCGCCATCACCTGCTGGAGCCTGTGGCGCGCCGCTGTGGGCCGGCTCTGACCCGGAAATGAGTTCCCCTGTCCCGCTGGGAGGGTTTCAAACACCGCCATCACCTGCTGCAGCCTGTGACGGGGTGCTGCGGGCCGGCTCCAGCCCAGGAATGAGCTCTCCCCACCCACTGGGAGGGTCTGAAACACCGCCATCCTCTGCTGGAGACCGTGGCGCGCTGCAGCACCCTGGATCCCCCACCCACCCACCCAGGCTGCAGCTCTCCCTCCCCGCTGCCAGTGGTGCACATCCAGGCATCCTCTGCTCCACACCTCAATGCCTCAATATTGCAACAGCTGGTTGTTTATTCTTTTATTGTTACCGGTACTTGTCTTGCAATGTGAAATGCTTGGTCTCAGATTTTGTAAGAAAAATAATAAAATTTCCCCCCAAAATGCGACTTATCGTCAGAACGTTGCGCTTTAAGATGATGTCAGCGCCAAAACTACCAAAACAACCAAAACAAAGAGTAGACTCACCTCTTACAACAAGAAGAATCCGCGCGTTTCAAGCATTATCTGTTCTTTCACAACCTGTTGTTGAATTGTGATCGGCAGAAGCTTTTCCGGTTCGCGCCTCACTTTTTTTTTTACAGCAGCGGCCCAAAACGATCTTCTAACACATGGATTTTCTGTTTCCTGATCACGTGATGCGTGGCGTACGCTTATGAAGATCGGCTTTAGAGCTGGGACGTTTGTTTTCACGGTGTGGGGGCTCGTTCTGATGCCCACACAGTAAAAAAATGCAAAGTCGTCATTGGTAGTAAATGAGTTAAACACCAAACTTAAAGGGATATTCCACTCAGAAGTAAAATTTTGTCTGTTGTTAGAGTTCCCAGTTAGAGAAGTCAGAAAAATGATTGTGTAGCCAACAAGCTCAGTTATTCTCCTGATCTGGAAGCAGTACGTTTTGTTTTAGCTTAGCATAAAACAATGTAAATTAAAAGAAGGTTCTAGCATGGCTCGCGGTGTGTTGGGGTCCTTCAGGTCCTTTCTTCAGTCTAGTAGAGGTGGCAGTTGGCCACACAGGTGCCTGATGTTAATTGATTAATCAGCCTTTAAAAATCATTTCGGCCGATGGCCAATAACAGAAATAGTTGAATATATCAGTTGGTCTCTATCCTAGAGTTTCACCATCTATTATCAGAAACTAATGCAGGAGATAGGTGTAGGAGACTATTTTCATGTTCAGCCTGCGTGAAAAACTTAGTTACTGATCATTTATAAGAATAATGAGTAAAAAATGGTTTCTCGGTAAATTTGCTCTTTTAAAAACACAACCATTCAAACTGAATTGTACCTGGGTGGCGCCTGTGTCATCGGTGGGGGTCCGTTCTGCATGTCTGCTGGACTGTGGCTGTACTGGTTGTACTGTTGAGGGGCTGAGACCGGAGGGGGTGCAGAGGTGGGAGGACCCCTAGCAGAACCTGATGAAAAGGATTATATGAAGCACAATAGAAAGAAATAGGATGAAACAGTTTTTATACATAAATCCACTAAATTTTACTAAATCAGAGCTTCGAGCTTAACAGCAAAATGCCAAAGACATTTTCAAATTACAACTAATAACATTCCAAGATTTGGCTTTTGGGGTCAGGAGCTGAGACTAGATCCAAAATCCGGGTCAGCTAAGATTGTCTGCCAATCGAGATGCAGTAAAATAAGAGAATATCACCTAATACTTTAGAGATGCTGCTTGTAACCAACAGAAACTAACTAAATCACCAGATCAATATCAACAAAACACTTGATCTAAATGCAGAGTGAAAATACACACAGCCACATGATCCACATACCAGAAACACATTTAATACATTTGGCTGAGGTAAACCACTGCTAAAGTAAACAATGAGGGCCAAAGGTCAGTCGTTCACAAGGAAAACAGGATGGGACGGTAAGATCCAAATGACCTGATGGTTACAGGAAGAGTGAAACCAAGCCCCCACAATGCGGCTCAGAAATTGGGTCTCAACCCGGAAGTACCAAAAATTGCAGTTGCACCCTCATCCGCTGGGGGCTGGTGTCAGAAGCGAGCAAATCCTCATTGACTCCCATGTTAAAAATACCAATTTCACAGCAGAAATAAACATGTTTACAGCCTGGTACCAAAACATGTTTTTGGTTTAAATGATCTAGTTTACACTCATGACATCTCTGAGGGGGGTGAATTTTTTTCTCACTCTTCTGTTTAAGTGTATTAAAAGCCTAAAATTCTGTATAATTAATGAGCATCAGACCCATGTGACCACAGAGCTAGCTCCGTGGAAAGGCCTCAGTAGAGCCTCGGTCTGGCTTGCAAACTGCTCCGGCATTTTGAGTCTCTGTGTTTGTGTATTCTGTTTTGGATATTTTTTGTGCAATTGTTGGACAAAATGACTTGCTGTGGCATTAATTGCACTAATAGAGCGTCCAAGGAGTCTCCACTTCATTTTTTACGGTAAGTAAAAATATATTTATGAATTTTAGGTCACTGCTGAGCTGAGCTTAGATTTTAACATGTACTGTTTAACCATGAAATTTAAATGTAAAAGGGTCAAACCCAGTGCATTTAACATAATGCTGCACTTTAGAAAATGGGTTGAAATATAACATGTTGGTGGAGCTGGGTTCCGACTATCGGCTTGTGGAGCTCTTGGGAGACCTCTGTTTTCCACCCGGTCCTCCCCTCCCCGCAGCTCGGTGCATCTATGTCTGATCGCGGCTTCTGTGTGCTGTGCGGGCTGACGGCTTGTGGAGCTCTGGGATGGAAACCTTTCCAACTGGTTCTCCCCAGCGGCAGCTCTGCGCATCTCAGATTGCAGCGGTGCTTGTCTGCTGTGCGGCTGCCGGCTTGTGGAGCTCTCGGAGACCTCTGTGTTCCACCCGGTTTTACCCAGCGGTCAGCCCGGCGTATCTCTGACTCAGAAGCTCTGGTGTTGTGCACAGTTAACTCCGGTTATAGCTAGGTTGCTGTCTCCGTTAGCTTAGCTCCCACCTCCGCATTAGCTTTGGGTTAGCTTCAGGTTAGCTTGTAGCTAGTTCGACCGGGTGTCGTCAGTTGATCCCAACCTTACAGCCCCACCCTCAGCTCCACCTCTCCTCCCTTTCATGGAATTGTCTGGGCTTGATGGAACCTGTGACACGGTCAAAATGGCGGTGGTGGCCACCTCCCATTTTAGTACAAAAACTTATTATTGGAGTCTATGGAAACCCATTCTCCATATACAGGTGCTGGCCAGTAAATTAGAATATCATCAAAAGGTTGAAAATATTTCAGTAATTCCATTCAAAACGTGAAACTTGTACATTATATTCATGCAATGCACACAGACCAATGTATTTCCGATGTTTATTACGTTTAATTTTGATATTTATAGGTGACAACCAATGAAAACATCAAATCTGGTATCTCAGAAAATTAGAATATTCTAAAGGCCAATGAAAAAATGTTTGTTTCTCTAATGTTGGCCAACTGAAAAGAATGAACATGAAAAGAATGTGCATGTATAGCACTCAATACTTAGTCGGGGCTCCTTTTGCCTCAATAACTGCAGTAATGCGGCGTGGCATGGACTCGATCAGTCTGTGGCACTGCTCAGGTGTTATGAGAGCCCAGGTTGCTCTGATAGTCGTCTTCAGCTCCTCTGCATTGTTGGGTCTAGCGTATTGCATCCTCCGCTTCACAATACCCCATAGATTTTCTATGGGGTTAAGGTCAGGCGAGTTTGCTGGCCAATCAAGGACAGGGATACCATGGTCCTTGAACCAGGTGCTGGTGGTTTTGGCACTGTGTGCAGGTGCCAAGTCCTGTTGAAAGGTGAAGTCTGCATCCCCATAAAGTTGGTCAGCAGCAGGAAGCATGAAGTGCTCTAAAACTTCCTGGTAGACGGCTGCATTGACCCTGGACCTCAGGAAACAGAGTGGGCCAACACCGGCAGATGACATGGCACCCCACACCATCACTGACGGTGGAAACTTTACACTGGACCTCATGCAACGTGGATTCTGTGCTTCTCCGCTCTTCCTCCAGACTCTGGGTCCTTGATTTCCAAAGGAAATGCAGAACTTGCTTTCATCAGAAAACATAACTTTGGACCACTCAGCATCAGTCCAGTCCTTTTTGTCCTTGGCCCAGGCGAGACGCTTCTTGCGCTGTTTCATGTTCAAGAGTGGCTTGACACACGGAATGCGACACCTGAATCCCATGTCTTTCATGAGTCTCCTCGTGGTGGTTCTTGAAGCGCTGACTCCAGCTGCAGTCCACTCTTTGTGGATCTCCCCCACATTTTTGAATGGGTTTGTCGTCACAATTCTCTGCAGGGTGCGGTTATCCCTAGAGCTTGTACACTTTTTTCTACCACATTTTTTCCGTCCCTTCGCCTGTCTGTTAATGTGCTTGGACACAGAGCTCTGCGAACAGCCAGCTTCTTTAGCAATCACCTTTTGTGTCTTGCCCTCCTTGTGCAAGGTGTCAATGATTGTCTTTTGGACAGCTGTTAAGTCAGAAGTCTTCCCCATGATTGTGGTGCCTTCAAAACAAGACTGAGGGACCTTTTAAAGGCCTTTGCAGGTGTTTTGAGTAAATCAGCTGATTAGAGTGGCAGCAGGTGTCTTCTATATTCAGCCTTTTCAGAATATTCTAATTTTTTGAGATACCAAATTTGGAGTTTTCATTAGTTGTCACTTATGAATATCAAATTTAAATGTAATGAACATTGGAAATACATTGGTCTGTGTGCATTGCATGAATATAATGTACAAGTTTCACGTTTTGAATGGAATTACTGAAATATTTTCAACCTTTTGATGATATTCTAATTTACTGGCCAGCACCTGTATGTATGTCGATGAGTGAAACGAGTGAAAGGCAGAGGCAGTTACCTAAGTCAAGAGAAGAGGAGAGGTCAGAGGCTGGGTTGGCTGCCACAGCCTTAGAAGGAAAGCTTGTGAAAGAATAACCTGAAATACAAGAAAGAGGGCAAATACAGACGATACGAGGCAATGAGTGTAAATGAAGAAATGAAAGATTTAGATTAGTGTGCACAGGGTTCTCCTCAAGTGGATGTGTCTGAGATTTAATTCACACAGAAGCTGGTCTGGAAGCAGTGTTTTACCTTGAGGTGGAACCCCAGGCTGATAGGCGGAAGCAGGACCATTGTAGGGTGCATACGAAGCTGGGTACCCCCCATCCAGGGGTGCGTAGTTGGGCTGACCATAGCCAGGCTGGGGCTGGCCATATGGAGAGGCCATTGGAGTGTGCTGGTTTACATTCATCCTCAGTTCATCCCTAAAGCTAGACAAAAATGTCAGAAAACAACTTGTTTCATCTGTTTGCTAAGTGTAAACATGATTAGGAGATATGCGAAAGTCCTTGAGACACAGATGATGTTGGGGTCATGAGCACAACTAATCGTGAAATAATCAAAAACACAACTAATAGAGTATAAATAATGACAACTTTTTTCATCTTCTGAAGTGTATGTCCTTCAATCTTCTCTCTTCACAAACATAAACACAAAAGACTTGATAGCTTCTGTCTGACAAATTTAAACCATCCTGTAAGGTTATTGTTTCCTGGTTCAAGTACAACACCTTCACTGGTTTGTGATGTTTGTTATGGCCTTTCCTACACGGTTTCCATTGGTTCCTGACTTCAGAGTCCAAGCATAAACTAATCAGCAGTTTTACATGAAAATGGTGCAACAAAGACAACAATCAACTAAAGCAGATCCCCCTGGGTGGCTGTTTAAAGTCTTAAGTCTCAACAATGACAAAGTTGGAGCTTGACACATGACTTTTCTATGCCAGATGTGGAGCAGCTGTTTTATTATAAACATGGCATCTAGATCCTAGTCTAACTTACACGACAAACATGGGTATCATCTGACAAACATGGGCTAAACGAGCGGAGGCCTTCAATAATTCAGAAGGGAAGGGACCGTATGAGAAATACAATCACTACTAGTGAAGCCGCACAGCTATTTTGTATGTCAGGCCTGCTAAATGACATACATGCACTTATGTTTCAGATCTAAGTCAGAGGAAGACTAAAATATAAACTCGTCAATAAATTACTTGGAACCAGAAGATTCGCAAACAAGATCGATCACGGGAGTTGTGTGGGACTGCAGAAAAAAAAAAACTAAAGACAGTGGACCCTAGCTGTGCCGCATTAAAATTAGCTGGTTAGCCTGCTAGCAGTAGCATAACAAATCAATCAAACTGTAAAAAATGAGTCCAGTTCAAACCCAGTGTTGTAAAGAGTTTTAATAATAATGTAGTTGGGCGAAATGAAAGGGGAGCTATTAACAAACGTGTCGCCCTTAGCTTGAGAGCAAACTTCGCATGCTAGCGTTAGCGACAGGCTAACTTGAATCACGATGACAGCAGCAGTGGTTGAAACAGCTGTGAGCTAGAAAATGCTAACCGACCGGCTGAGCCTGTAACCTCCAGCTGCTAGCATACCCGTTAGCATTAGCTAGCATGAACAGGATAGGGAAATCCAAGATGTCCTGTAAAGCCGGGCTAGTATGTCACACTCAGAGCTGTGTCAATTCGAAACCTACCTCCGAAGATTAACAAATCGTAAGGCTATCCTTTAATCGTGGCAAACGACAAAAGCCCACTGAGCGACAAAACTAAAAAGCCGATGTCGTCCCGGAGTGTTGCTCACTAATCCCTTCTTCAGACGCGGACATTCAGCGGAACTGCTGCAGCGCTGTGCCACGTCCACATCCGGACACCGCGCCGCCACTTCCGCCGTTCTTCCCTCCTCTGTTTGCCAACATTACATTCAATAGTTTCACTCTGTACTTTGATTTTTTACCAACATATTTAAAAGTGCCATCAGCCAGCTAACATGCAATTCTTCATTTCAACCATGCAAAGGCAACATGAACACTGAAGGCTAATCTTTTTACACTGTAATTTTTTTATAAGTTGTTAATTCAATAGGATATTTTATGTAAGTTTTTTTATAATGTAAATAATTTCATTCCTTATTCTTTATTTGATGATCCAGTGGTGAATGTGATTGCTGATGTACTCCAAAATTTCCCTATAGTGGTAAAATTAAGGGAATTTCTATTCAATTCAATTCAATTCAATTCAATTCTATTCTATTCTATTCTATTCTATTCTATGAAGATTGCGATATGGACACAAATGTTGACGAATCAGAAGAATAAGGCTGTGTATTTATCTTTTATATTTGCCTTCCTGACACCATTTGTTTTTCATTTCAGCCCTTTGGTGTCCAAAAGAAAAACATAATGAAGATGTTTAATTGTTGTCCTATTTGTTGCTATTATTATAAATTTTTTTATCAGAGGATACAAATTATTTTGTGATTATTTAAAAGGAATGGCTCTGGAGTTCTTCTCTTATCTGTCTGAGCGTTCCTTCTCTGTGGCCATCTCCAAGTTCAGGTCCTCCTCCACCTCCCTCGCCCATAGTGTCCTGCAAGGTTCTGTGCTAGGGCCTTTACTGTTCTCCTCTATCTGCTCCATCTTCAGCACATCCAGCTCTTTATTCTTTGACCCAGCTCTCACCCTGGATTCTCATGTCAGTTCTCTTGTTTGCTCTTCCTTCTTCCATCTCAGGACCATTGCTAAGCTGAGCCCCATTCTATCCCGCTCTGAGCTTGAGACAGTTATCCACACCTTCATCTCCTCACGCTTGGACTACTGTAACTCTCTTTTCACGTGTCTGAGCAGAACCTCCCTGAACTGTCTACAGGTGGTTCAGAATGCCTGTGCTCGGCTTCTGACCAAGTCCTCCAAACACACCCACATCACCCCGCTTCTCCTCCAGCTTCACTGGCTGCCAGTCAATTTCAGGGTTCATTTCAAGACCCTGGTTCTGGTCTTTAGGGCCTTACATGAACAAGCACCACACTGAAAAACCTAACAGCATATCTTATTAAACAAAGTGAGTTCAAATAACTTATTTCCCTGAAAAGTTACAGTTACAGACTTCTATCAAGTTCATCTTACTCAAAAATGACAAACTTATTTACTAACTCTGCAGATTTGAGTTCATGACCGTTATTTCAGTGTTCCAAGTGTTACTTAAACACCTGCATTTTGTTAGATATACTTATTTTATTTTGGCTAATGTCCCTAAACTAATTTTAAGTGAAAAGAGCAAGTCCTGCTGAATTGGGCAGGTGACCCTGTGTACCTGCCATGAGGCGCCCAGCTGAGGAACCACTTTCTTTTTGCACTGAATGGAGAGGAGCGAGTCATCATCGTAGCTGATTGAAAAAGACGAACACTGACAACCATTTTAAAATTTATGGTAAGAATGTTCTTTCAGTAATAATGTCACATTTTGTTTTATCCTTGTTTCAATTCCTGAGCAGATTCTCAAACCATAACTGTGGCGAGCTTAAAGATGTCTAATGTTTAATGTGCTGTGTGACCCACGGTTTATCTACAAAGCTTTAGGTTACAAAAAGCTTTTTGGTTGAAATATTTTTTGTTTATCAAAATGCTATTGAATGTTGCTAAAATGTTATTCAAAGAGTAATTTGGCCTAAAGTTGGTTATACAGTACAAGAGAATCTCTTGACAATTTCTGACAATAAAGACATGAGTTTTACTATAGAAACAGCATTTAGAACCATGTTTTTGTTTGAAAATAAAGACACCATTTTATTATAGAAAAATGTAAGCATCTGTTCGGAATGCGAAATATCAATCATTTCTATCTAAAGGATGTTTCTCAAGTGGAGCATTGCACAGACAAACAATGTGAGCTACAGAAACCCAGAGCACTACCCTACTAAACAGTGTTTGATTGATTTGTCATATTTTACAATGTCCTATTTTTCAGAGGAGTTTCCCAGCCAAGAGCTGACCACGGCCCAGACGAGGCACCACTGAGGTCCCTCCTACCGACAAGGATGTTGAACTTCAATTTTGCATTTACTTGGAATCAAAGGATTCAACTGCCATGTGTTTATAATTTTTGCAATTACTATTTACATTTCCTTCACATTTCAGATTTATTGGATATAATTTTGTGTTCTCTGCATTACACGTCTCTTTCAAAAATGATGTTTATCTCGCGCTTCACCTGGCTTTCTTTTTCAAACAATATGAATGCTGGTTAATAGCCTTGTCAAAATAATAACGTTGAATCAAAGTTATGGACCAGAATTAGAAAAACTAAAGCTCTACTTGGTTTCTTCAAATGTGGTGTCTAATGTTTTGTTTTTACCCACGCAGCTCTACACTGATCTCCACAGGATCACAAACCAAAATATACACTACTCTTCTGTTCTTGACCGGGCCTGTAGTCATCTCAACATCTGATGCTGTACAAAAGGAGGAGGACTGGACTTTCAGACAAGAAGATGAAAACATTCATGGGTTCTTCAAAAGTTTCTTCAAAAAAGTTTCAACCTGAGCTGCAGGCTCTCAGAAATGAGCTGGACAAAAATATTTCTCACAATCATGTTCTCTCCTCCTTGAACCGTCACCTTATCGTGGTGGAGGAGTTTGAGTGCCCTAATGATCCTAGGAGCTATGTTGTCTGGGGCACTTAGTGCCCCTGGTAGGGTCTCCCATGACAAATTGGTCTTAGGTGAAGGGTGAGACAAAGAACGGTTCGAAGGATCTTTCATGGCGGTGAAAACGAAGAGTCGGAGTACCCGGCCCGGAGGGTTACCGGGGTCCCACCCTGGAGCCAGGCCTGGGGTTGGGGCCCGTGAGCGAGCGCCTGGTGGCCGGGCTTTCGCCCATGGGGCCCGGCCGGGCCCAGCCCGAACCGGATACATGGGCTCGTCCAACTGTGGACCCACCACCCGCAGGAGGAACATGAAGGGTCCGGTGCAATGTGAATCGGGTGGCAGACCAAGGCGGGAGCCTTGGCGGTCCAATCCCCGGACAAGGAAACTAGTTTTTGGGACATGGAACGTCACCTCGCTGGCGGGGAAGGAGCCGGAGCTTGTGGCAGAGGTTGAGCGGTACCGGCTAGATATAGTCGGACTCACCTCGACACATTACATTGGCTCTGGAACCCGAGACCTGGAGAGGGGTTGGACACTCTACTTTGCTGGAGTTGCTCCGGGTGAGAGGCGGAGGGCTGGGGTTGGCTTTTTGTTAGCCCCGAGACTCTCTGCCTGTGTGTTGGGGTTTACCCCGGGGGACAAGAGGGTAGCTTCCTTGCGCCTTCGGGTCGGGGAACGGGTCCTGACTGTTGTTTGTGCGTATGGGCCAAATATCTGTTCAGAGTACCCACCCTTTTTGGAGTCCCTGGGACGAGTGCTAGATAGTGCTCCATCAGGGGACTCCATTGTCCTGCTGGGGGACTTCAATGCTCACGTGGGCAATGACAGCTTGACCTGGAGGGGTGTGATTGGGAGGAACGGCCCACCTGATCAGAACTCGAGCGGTGTTTTGTTATTGGACTTCTGTGCAAGCCGCAGTTTGGCCATAACGAACACCATGTTCGAACATAAGGATGCCCACCGGTACACTTGGTACCAGGGCAGCCTAGGTCACAGGTCGATGATAGATTTTGTAGTCGTATCATCTGACCTGCGACCGTATGTTTTGGACACCCGAGTGAAGAGAGGGGCGGAGCTGTCAACTGATCACCACCTGGTGGTGAGTTGGATCAGATGGCAAGGGAACATGCCGCGTAGACCTGGCAGACCCAAACGCATAGTGAGGGTCTGCTGAGAACGCCTGGCAGAAGAACCTGTCAAGACGGTCTTCAACTCCCACCTCCGGCAGAGCTTTGACCACGTCCCGAGAGCAGTGGGGGACATTGAGTCCGAGTGGGCCTTGTTCCACTCTGCGATTGTCGAGGCGGCTGTTGCTAGCTGTGGTCGTAAGGTGGCCGGTGCCAGTCGTGGTGGCAACCCCCGTACCCGCTGGTGGACACCAGAGGTTCGGGGAGCCGTCAGGCTGAAGAAGGAGGCCTACAGGGCGTGGCTGGTCTGTGGGTCTCCGGAGGCAGCAGACAGGTACCGGATAGCCAAGCGGGGTGCAGCAGTGGCAGTTGCCGAGGCAAAATCTCGGGCGTGGGAGGAGTTTGGTGAGGCCATGGAGAAAGACTATCGATCGGCTCCAAAGAGGTTCTGGCAAACTGTCCGGCGCCTCAGGAGAGGAAGGCAGCAACTCGCTCACACTGTTTACAGTGGGGATGGGGAGCTGCTGACGTCAACTGAGGCTATAGTCGGACGGTGGAAGGAATACTTTGAGGAGCTCCTCAATCCCACCAATGCGCATTCCGAGGAGGAACCAGAGCTGGGAGGCCTGGGGATGGACTGTCCGATCTCGGGGGCAGAAGTTGCTGAGGTAGTCAAACAACTACACAGCGGCGGAGCCCCGGGGGCGGATGAGGTTCGTCCTGGGTATCTCAAGGCTATGGATGTTGTAGGGCTGTCATGGTTGACACGTCTCTACAACATTGCGTGGTCATCGGGGGCAGTTCCTAGGGAGTGGCAGACCGGGGTGGTGGTCCCCATCTTTAAGAAGGGTGACCTGAGGGTGTGTTCCAACTATAGGGGGATCACACTCCTCAGCCTCCCTGGAAAGGTCTACTCCAAGGTACTGGAGAGGAGGGTCCGATCGATAGTTGAATCTCAGATAGAGGAGGAGCAATGTGGTTTTCGTCCTGGCCGTGGAACTGTGGACCAGCTCTATACCCTTGCAAGGGTGATGGAGGGGGCATGGGAGTTTGCCCAACCAATCCACATGTGCTTTGTGGATTTGGAGAAGGCTTATGACCGTGTCCCCAGGGGCACCCTGTGGGGGACGCTCCAGGAGTATGGGGTGGGTGGCTTTCTGTTAAGGGCCATTCAGTCCCTTTACCAGAGGAGCGTGAGTTTGGTCCGCATAGCCGGTAGTAAGTCGGACCTGTTCCCAGTGAGGGTTGGACTCCGCCAGGGCTGCCCTTTGTCACCGGTTCTGTTCATCACATTTATGGACAGAATTTCTAGACGCAGCCGTGGTGTGGAGTGTGTCGAGTTTGGTGGCAGGAGAATCTCGTCTCTGCTTTTTGCAGATGATGTGGTCCTCCTAGCTTCATCCAGCTCTGACCTTCAGCTCTTGCTGGGTAGGTTCGCGGCCGAATGTGAAGCGGCTGGGATGAGGATCAGCACCTCCAAATCTGAGACCATGGTTCTCGACCGGAAAAGGGTGGCTTGCCACCTCCGGGTCGGGGGAGAGGTCCTACCTCAAGTGGAGGAGTTTAAGTATCTCGGGGTTTTGTTCACGAGTGAGGGTAGGAGGGATCGGGAGATCGACAGGCGGATTGGTTCGGCGTCTGCAGTGATGCGGACGCTGAGCCGATCGGTCGTGGGGAAGAGGGAGCTGAGCCAGAAAGCCAGGCTCTCGATTTACCGGTCGATCTACGTCCCAATCCTCACCTATGGTCATGAGCTTTGGGTAATGACCGAAAGAACGAGATCGCGGATACAAGCGGCCGAAATGAGTTTCCTCCGTAGGGTGGCCGGGCTCAGCCTTAGAGATAGGGTGAGGAGCTCGGACATTCGGGAGGGACTCGGAGTAGAACCGCTGCTCCTCCGGATCGAAAGGAGCCAGTTGAGGTGGTTTGGGCATCTGGTCAGGATGCCTCCTGGACGCCTCCCTGGGGAGGTTTTTCGGGCATGTCCTGCCGGCAGAAGGCCCCCGGGTCGACCCAGGACACGTTGGAGAAGTTACATCTCCAATCTGGTCCGGGAACGCCTTGGGGTCCTGCCGGAGGAGCTGGTGGACAAGGCCGGGGAGAGGACGGCCTGGAGCTCCCTAGTTGGGATGCTGCCCCCGCGACCCGGACCCGGATAAGCGGAGGAAGACGAGAGACGAGAGACGAGAGACGAGACAATCATGTTCTCAGTTGTTTTACTTGCATGCACAAACAATGGCAACTTAAATGCAAAATAATCTTTTATGTATTTTGTTAATTATATGTTTAGGTTGACTGTTTAAAACTCGCCTGCCCAGTAACATGAAACTTTGTGTTCTCTGATCCTTATGTGACTGTAACAGTAATATTGACTTTTCACAAGCAATATATTAAATTCATTTTTCTACATGTAAGTTATCAGTTTGAGTGACAAGGTTTCGGAGACGTTACATTGTCTGTGATTTTTGTCTTGTATGTGTGAATGAATGAATGATTTTTTTAAATGACCACACAGTCATTTGGAAAAACTTACATTAAAAAGATGGGTTCAAGTTAAAATAACTTAATTTAAACATTTTACACTAACATTTTAAAAGAACATTCTTAAAACACCTCATATGAGTGGATAATGGTTTAAATTATGTCAACTTGGTAGAACTAATGCATGAAATTGATTCACATGTTAAAACAACCTGATTTATTTAATTAGAGTTAACTCAAACACATTTCTAAATGTTAACAATTTAAGTTAATGAACTTAAATTATGCAAGGCAATCAGTTTCCTCAGTTCATTTGAGCTGAACTTACTCAGCAGGTTTTACAGTGCACCTTACATTGGTGATATCGCCAGTCCTTACACCCCCAGCAGGTCCCTGAGATCCAGTGACCAAAGCATACTGTTGTGCAACACACCAGGCTAGAGACCAAAGGTTTGCTGCTGTGGCCCCAGACTCTGCTCTCTCCCCCTGAGATCAGTGGGCTCATTGCTCTCCTTTAAAAAGCAGCTGAAAAGTCACCTGTTCAGGCTGGTTTTGGTGTGACCTGCTGATTCTTCCTTCTTTTCATGCTGATGTTACAATTGTACCTTTCTCAGGATTCCTGTATTACCTTTTTCCTATTCATTTTTGTCCTCTTTCTCTTTATTTTTTTTAAATGTTCACTTTTCCCATTTTGTATGATTTTTAAAAATCATTTAAATATAATTTCAAATCATTAAAAATGTTTTGTTCTTGTCAAGTGTCTCATGATTTTTATCTTGAGAGGCTCTACATAAAAATATATTAAAAAATGATTTCTTCTTCTAAAAATTGAAAAACATTAACTCAGATTTTAAGGTAAAACAATGTAAGTTTATGATGTTTAATAATATTCAACTTTTATTTCAAAATGTCCCGTTTTGTAAAACAAATGTCCTTATCACACTTCCCTTTCCTTTTATTTTGTGATCCTAACGAAAATGATTCTGTGGAGGCAGGAAGAGCCACTGCTCCGACATGCTGATTGCCGAGCGGCTCAAAGAAGGGGTGATGGTTATTTCGGGAGAGTATATCAGGAAGAATCCCCTCCGCTATGGGGTGCTTGAGACTGAAATGGCAAGTGTGGAACACACACACACACACACACACACACACACACACACACACACACACACACACACACACACACACACACACACACACACACACACACACACACACACACACACACTTAAGCCCCCTTTGACGCTGCATTCCAGTGTGAGCTGATGAGAGCCAGCCACCCTCTGTCTTCTGATGGGTGGAGTGATCCTGGAGAGCAATGGGTGTCACTCTTTACTCGCAGAGAACGGGGAACTGAGGAAACAGACGGTAAAGTCTCACTCTTAGATATAAAGTCAGTGATCTGGAAGCAGAGGGATGGGAGTAGAGGAGATACTTGTCTCCATCTCAGGAGGAGCGCCGTGGGGTTTCAGACTACAAGGAGGAGCGGAGGAGCAGAAACCTCTCCAGGTGGCGAAGGTAGGGCGAAGATACAGCCCGTTTTTCTGTTTGTTGATGGACAACTTGTTTGTTGCACTAACCTGAAGTTTGAGGGGATGATCAGTTTTGTAATTTATAATTTTTCCTGTCTCAACTTTAGGCGGAAACAGAGATGTTTGACTTTTTGGCAGAGCTCCCTTTAGTGATCTTCATTAGAACTTGAACTTTGTTGGAAAAAACAAAACAATTGAAGAAAAATCTGAATAACACAGAGATGGTTGAGTAAAAACTCAAATATTATACATTATATAATAATTACCATTATTACTATTATTGTTTTTACATTATTATTATTAATAATTATCATATGATAACCCTTTTATCCCAAATGAATAAAAAATGCAAAAACAGGACCCCCCCCCCCCACATATTTTAGGTACTGACATTGACAAATTAGTCACTAAAATAAATGAAAAAATTAATTATGAATGCATAACATTTTTTAAAAAATTTTCCAGTAATAAGATTTAACAAATGTTAAAATTTTATAAATTGTGTTATTCCAATTTAAAAAGCTCTTAATCTTTTGAGCCCAAAATGATACATTTGATTGGCAAATTTTATTTGCAGTGTCAGAAGAATTGCCTGAAATGATGCAACCTTTCGTTTGTAATTAAAAAGCTTCGACGTCAAGTATTCTTCCTCCCGTTTCACACGGCAGTCCCTGGCCCCTGCCCAGTTCAGTCCAACTGTCAGCTGTTGTCACAGAGCGTCTGGGTCAGGGAACAGCATGAGTGTTAGTTTGAGGGTTAAATTTAACGCACATTCCATTACCCTATTACCAGAATGTAAAGACAGAGATAAATTTACATTCTTTTGAACTAAAATGGGAATTCAAATATTTTCTATTAAAATGGTTGCTGTATTTGTAATGTGGTGTGTTCATAAAGAGCATATACACTGCTCGACCAAAAATAAAGTTGTCACCAAAAGAAAAAAGGTCACACACTCTAATATTTCCTTGAATCACCTTTAGCTTTGATTACGACACACATTCACTGTGGCGTTGTTTCCATAAGCTTCTGCAGTGCCACCGGATTTATCTCCATTCAGTGTTGCATTAATGTTTCACCAAGATCTTGCATTGATGATGGTAGAGTCTGACCGCTGCACAAAGCCTTCTCCAGCAAATCCCAAAGATTCTCAATGGGGTTAAGGTCTGGACTCTGTAGTGGACAATCCATGTGTGACAATGATGTCTCATGCTCCCTGAACCACTCTTTCACTATCTGAGCCTGATGAATCCTGGTATTGTCATCTTAGAGAATACCCGTGCCATCAGGGAAGATGGAATAACCTGGTCATTCAGTATATTCAGGTAGTCAGCTGACCTCATTCTTGGAGCACATCCTGTTGCTGAACCTAGACCTGACCAACTGCAGCAAGCCCAGATTATAGCACTGCCCCCACAGGCGTGTACTGTGCACGTCTGACTCTCACTCAGGTGTCTGGACATTGAATCCCGCCCAGGCCCTCGTTTCTCCACCTTGCCACATTTGGCGTTGTTGGCAGAATCCATGTAGCACTGTCAAGTAGGGACATGGATTTGAAGTTTGTGGCACCCTGCGCGGGAGCACAGGATGCACTTGTGGAAAGAGGGGGAAACATGTGGCAGTGTGAGTGTCCTGTCACTGTCTCTCAATTGATCATGCACCCTGGCTACTTGGCCAAGAGGATGTCCCTCTAGCTTACTGGTTAGCGAGCATGACTCTCACCCGGGTCCTCGTGTCTCCACCTTGCCACACTAGGTACTAGGCATGATGGGTGCATCACTTCATCTGCCTCTCTTCTTACCATGATGCGCCATCACTCTGGAACAGGGTCCATCTGGACACATCAGACCAGTTTTAAGAATGTGTTCGACAGTTCTTAACCCAGTTTTAGTCGTTTCTACAATCTCCTTAGATTTTTTATCTGATTGATGCATGCCAATGATCTGACCCTTCTCAAACAGACTAACATCTTTTCCACGACCACCAGATGTGTCTTTCCACATGGATGTTTAACCCTCTCAGGCTCAAAATAAGTTTTGACTAAAGGACGAACAACTAAGTCCTTCAGGGGTAATTCAGACTTAAAAAATGCTCATGAAATACGTATGTGGAGTAACCAGCTAGGTAGGTTTTAATGTTGTAAATTTGCAACACCTGCTTGCAGAGGGTTAAGAAATGAGAAGCAACTCATTGCACCAGTTGGGGTTGAATAACTTGTTGCCAGATAATCCCCATGCGGTAATTATCCAATAGGAGGCTCCTACCTATTTGCTTTGTAAAATCCAGGTAGACTTTTTTTGGCTGGACAGTGTACATGTATCTGGAACAAAAAAAAATGTTTCAGGTTAGTCATCCACACACACCATTTTATTTCTTGTGACATTTTGAGATATGCTCTCTAACAATAAATCTGTTCCTGAAAATAAGGCAAGGCAGCTTTATTTATAAAGCACATTTCACAAAGGCAATTCACTGTGCTTTCCAGGAGCAAGAAAAGCAAGATCCTTAAAATAAAGATGACAGAAAAAACAATTTAAAGTTAAAAAGAAACCAATAAAGTTTAAGGGTGAACAGTTGCAATGCAGACAGTGCAGCATAAGAACATTTATTCAAAGGCTGATGAAAACATGAAGGTTTTCAATTTTGATTTAAAAGTCTATAGAGTTGGGACACATTTGAGGTCATGAGGAAGCTGATCCCATCTGTGAAGCATAGTGGCTAAAAACTACTGGACCTGTTTGGTTCTGACTCAGTTTATTTCAGACCGTTCTCCGTAAACCCTAGATGGTTGTGCGTGACAAGCCCAGACGATCAGCAATTTCTGAAATACTCAGACCAGCTCGTCTGGCACCAACAACCATGCCACGTTCAAAGTAACTTAAATCACCTTTCTTCACCATTCTGAAGCTCGGATCATCTTGACCATAAATGCATTGAGTTGCCACCAGGTGATTGGCTGATTAGTAATTTGTGTTAATGAGCAGTTGGACCGGTGTCCCCAATAAAGTGGCCGGTGAGTGTAGTTATAATCTTAATATGGCCATTGAAGCTCTGAATTCACTGTGACACCAAGATTTCTAACTTGGGTCTTTGTCTTTATTTGTCTGGAGCCAAGCTGAACACTAACCTCCATCCTATCCTTCTTATTTCCAAAGAAGTAGGAACGTGACCTCGCTCACACTGATGTTGAAGGCTCCACCGTCTCTGACAATGAATAAGAGTTCTAGAAGAAAACACTAAAAGCAGTTTTTAAATCATGATTTATTTTATGAAGTAGAAAAAGCTACCCCAAAATAGCCTGAATATGTGAAAAGTAGCCAAATCCTAAGTTTAACGATAGCAACACGGACAAACAAGCAGTCGTGAAAATTGATAATGAGTCTGTGGAATGACTCTTCTTAACAGAATTATTTTAACTGGGCTGCATTAAAGGGGATTCTAGGTCAGATATTCTCCTTCATGATTTTCTGGTGGTAATAATATTAATAATCTAATACTTCATTGATCCCTTTGTTGAAATTCTTCTCAGTATTTGACCAATCCCTGAGAGCAGTGGGCTCCCATCGGAACGGTGCCCAGGGGGCAGCTTTCCAGGATTCAGTGTCTTGCCCACTTCAACACGTGGCCCACCCGGGTCTGGAATGGAATCTTTTACATTTCAAACAATGGATAACCACAGTAACCATGGTGTTCAGTTTGTTAATGTTACTCTGGGTGGAATGAGACACAAACATTCCAGTCACACTCTTATCTTGTCAGTTCAGAATCTTCTTTAATAATACAATAGTACATAATATAATGCAATGTACTGGCTTCTGAGATTTAATGTTATGTAATATAATATAATGTAAGATAATATAATGTAATGTAATGTAATGTAATATAGTATAGTATAGTATGATATGATATGATATAATGAAATGTAATGTAATATAATATAATATAATATAATATAATATAATATAATATAATATAATAATATAATATAATATAATATAATATAATATACAGATAATATAATATAATATAATATAATATAATATAATATAATATAATATAATATAATGTAATGTAATGTAATGTAATGTAATATAATATAATATAATATAATATAATATAATATAATATAATATAATATAATATATATTTATTGGGATATTCAGGATTTTTTTTGTCTGTGCTTTCAGCTCAGCAGAGGTTGTGGTCTTTCATGTTGTTGAACATGTTCTCTTACAGAAACCAGGTGAGGTTAGCAGTGCTGCAGTTGTTAGTAGTAGTTGTTTATCCATAAATATTGTTTCACAATTTATACCAAATTTTGTATTTACTCAGGTTATTTATTCTGACATTGAGAGTTGTTTGCTCATCTCAAGCATCTGAAAAGAAAAGCAAATTCAAAATAAAGTATGTAAGGGAGCAAATTAGTTCTGGAACAGAAGGTATTTCTGGATCCAGCGTATGGCAGACAAGATGACCTGAGCTGGGAGTTTGGTCAGTGTGTTCTTCCTCTTGATGTGTGTTGTTGGACATATCTCTGATAAGCCCTGCTGAGACCGGAGTGCAAACTGCAGGTTCAGAATAGCTCATTTAAGAGGAGCTGGAAGCTGAGCATGGAAAAAGGAAGACCTCTACTTCACACACAGAAATACAGATGCACACATATTTGCTTTTGTTTTAAAGCTTTTAATTCCAGTGCTTTTATTGTGTGTGTTTCCTGTAACAGCAGCACCCTAGTCCCTGTCTGTGCAGGAATGTGTTTCATTTTGAGGTATATGGTGAGTGACAAACATGCTTCTCTGTTCTCAGCTGGTGATTCAGCTGTTCAAATAGCCCTTTGGTGATTTGTGTGTGTGTGTGTGTGTTGGCCTCATAGTGGGAAATATTGAGAATGATAACTTGCTCACTCTGCTGGTGTGAATGTGACATGGGATTTTTGGGCCAAGAGATATCCCTCTGATAAAGGAAAGGAGGTGCTCGAACACACTCAACATTTTTACTCTCAGCACTGATAAGGTGTGTGTGTGTGTGAGCAAGAGAGAGAGAGAGAGAGAAGGGATAGATGGAGGGCCTTATCTTCTACTTTTAGCTCCAACTGTGACAAGAATGCTCACCATCTTGTCTTTACCAACACACACACACACACACACACACACACACACACACACACACACACACACACACACACACACACACACACCCCAGCTAGAATACTTCCTGAAGGGTCCCATGACATCACTGACCTCAGGCAACAGCTGCTTGAATGCACAACTACTGATGAACTAAAAAAGATACCTATAATTAGAATAAAGTTTTAAAAAACTGTGCATAAAAGTTCAGCATCACCCCGGTGTAAAATCCCCTGTAATTTTCAAAATGCAGCGATGCTATTTCATACATATGACGCTTACGTGTGACTCAAGGGCTTATTTACTACCCGCATTGTTCCAGAAGTGCAGCGGTGTCTTTCATGACTTTAATCCTGGCAGTGGAGAGGAACAACCTCATATATGACATCAAACATATCAAATGTGATTTCCTTCTCTTTGGTTTAGTGGCAGATTGCATGAACAAACCGTAACCTTTGAAGTCTTAAGGGATCTTGTGATCTTGCGAGATCATGGCAGAGGAGCTGCTTCGCTGTTGAGACTCTCCCGGTGTGCACTGGAGTGCTGATATTGTTGCGAGTGAACCGTTCCGCGCTGCTGATGCTTCCAGCGTGCATCTGGGGTCACAATTCAGTCATTTATTTGTATAAAAGGCTGGAGTCATTTTGTCTTAATTTTGTTTCCATGACAACAAATCTTCCTTTAATTGTCATAATAAGTATTTGTTTTGCTCTCTGATAGTTAGCATTCTGACAAGTGTTTCATGGACATTTGAACTTTTCTGTTCAATCTATGACAAAACTAAACATAGCAAAGTTTCACTCATAAACTTGAATTTTAGCACAAAAATCTTAATTCTAAAGAGCAATGTCTCAATCTTTCTGACAATATCCATGTCCTATTGATGTATTTGTGTTGAGCTCCACCCTTCATCTTGCTGCATGTGTGAATGGTCTGGAAGAAACTGCTGTTGCTGTAAAAAAGGTTCAGCAGAAGGTTTTTTTCCTCAGAATCCCACCTGCCTCTAAACCTGCTACAGCCATTCTGTAACTCAGTGGAGAGACTTTTAACGTCCTGCATCACCACCTGGTATGAAATCTGTTCTGCACCTGACAGAGCATCAGAGTGTGAGCAAAACAACGCAGAAGATAATCAGCCTCTGTCCCTCTGGAGGACTTCTACTGCTACAGAAGCTGCAGCAGAGTTTGCTGTAAAAGATCCCTTTCATTGCACTGCCTGCTCAATGGACTAAACTTGTACTGTTGCTTTTAGTACTTCCTCAATTATTTTACTGCCTCTAGTTTTTCTATCGTTATAATATTAAAGAGCAAGTCACCCCCTACAAGAAACACTCAACACCCACTTCATGTTTGAAAAATGCAACAAATGCTGTTGCCTGGCAGACCGAGACGGCGGAGCCGCTAACAAATACACACAAACAGGCTCACAAAAGCATTGTGACATCATAATTTACCAGCTAATGTCATAGTGTACCTCTTAGCCAATAGCGGTGGCAGATTTAAATTCAAATGTAGTGCAGAGTTTTTACCTGACGATGGCGAAGGACTGACAGTTTTAGGCAAAATATTAAAATTTGAACAAAGATGCACTAAAGTGCCAAATTATTGACTATACATGACTACGGCATAATTAGACACTCGTTTATATTTTATCAGCAAAAAAAGGTTGATTTAGGGGTGACTTGTGCTTTAATGTTTTATTCGTTGACGTACCTCATGGCCAGTTAGTTATCACTTTAACAATGTGAGCAAGTGTGGACTCTGAGTAGGAGGAGCCATAATTTTTAATCAAACAAATGTATAGTTTGACAAATCAGCGTGTTTGTATAAAATTCTATTTGAATTTATTTGAATTTATTCTTGGAGGATAAGCCACTTGAGATGAACCATTTCCTCCATAGAAAGTTCCAATGAAAATAAAATAACAAGATAACACACACAGCTGGACAGCTGTTTTCCAAGCAAACATAAAATCAATGGGGTAGGAACAAGCACACACACACACACACACACACACACACACACACACACACACACACACACACACACACACACACACACACACACACACACACACACACACACACACACACACACACACACACACACACACACACACACACACTAGGCAATATATTGAACAGATAAACATTAAAATAAAGAGCTACAGTAAATACATAAATCCGTAAAAAATCATAAACTGTTGTAGGTGATTATTATTATGTCTGCATATCGAAGCTTTAAATAAACAAAAAGTTCATTTGAGCTTATTGATTCTATGAATAACAATAAAATTAGAGATTTACATTCCAAACTATTATTAATATATCGTCCATTCTCTTAAAACCTGATAGACAAAATAATGTTAACACACATTTTTACGAATTACAATATTATATTTTATACATCTATATCTGTATATCTATCTATCTATCTATCTATCTATCTATCTATCTATCTATCTATCTATCTATCTATCTATCTATCTATCTATCTATCTATCTATCTATCTATCTATCTATCTATCTATCTATCTATCTATCTATCTATCTATCTATCTATATATATATATATATATATATATATATATATTACATACTTTTAATACTGCCACATATTTTTATAATGCCACTTCCCACCTGCAGAACTTCAGTTCTCCACCAGAGGTCAGAGGACATGAGAGGTATCAGTTTTTCTTTTATGGCAAATGCTACTTCTGCCAGAGACACTTAAACAGATGTGAATACAGAATGTGTGCAAATGAAACATTTAACATGGTAGGGTTATTCATTTGTAAAAATACATTAAAAATGCAAAGAGGCAGTAGATAGAGGAACAGGTGGTACAAAAATAAAGTACTATTATTTTAGAAGGGGCATTGTCTCAATATTTATTATTGTGTATTCTATGGCTGCATAAAAGTCTAATAATCTCCTTCCCCTGTTCAGGTGCGCAGACGTAGCAAAGCATGCCGAGCTGGACTGAAGGAGTGGGATGAGCTGGTAGCTATTGGTGACCATGTGTGTGCAGAGTTAAGTCATGCTCAGGCCATGAGCCTGATTGATAAAGAGAGTGCCACTCTGAACCTGAGGATTAAAAGGTCAGAACATGGACCTGCAGCTGCAACACACAATCTCTGACCTTGTTGTCACGTCCTACAAAGTTCTGCATGCTACAGCTTGTGCACTTTTTCCAGGACCGCATCTGAATATCACCCATCACCATGCACCAACCTCCCTGCATCACCTCTGTCCTCCATAGGGGTCCTGTTGAGCAACAGTTCCTGCCTTCTTTCCCCCATGGAGTTACCCAGAGGTGTTACTTCCCCCCCGGACAGTGAGGCTTATTACGGAGAAACAGATAGTGATGCTGACACGCGCTCACACACTCACCAGCGACGCCAACGGCGCACACCTCCTTGTGCACGCTGTCCTGGTCGCTATGACAATCAAGAAGAGGAGACTTCAGAGATGAGCGGGTGAGGCCTGAAGTCCTCTGAAATTTCCTAACGCAAATACAAGAAACCTTCAATTTTAGGTTCCTCCATTAAATCTGATGGTTTCTGTTGTTCTAAGATATGAGAGTGCAACAGATGCAGGTGTTACCATGCAGCGGAATGGCCAGGGTTCTATCGGCGTCCCTCGGAGAGAACTTATCTTCCTGCCCCAACAGACAGGGTGGACCACTCCTGCACACACCCCATACACTCTCACCCCTCACACACTCACTCCAACTCCGGATCAGGGTCCGGTGGATGCAGAGGGAGAAGGGGACAGCGGTTTCCAGGAGGCAGGGGGCTACATTGCTCCAGCCTGCCCACCTCTAGTCTCACCAGAACGGGCAAAGGAGGCACTGAAGTTGAGCTCCAGTAACCATTTAGTCCCGATGGTGGGACCCCTGAAAACCCCTGTAAACGAGGACCTGTCCACCACCTACATGGACAAAGCTCGACAAGCTAGTGAGTAATAATCTGATTCTTTTGGTTCCTTAACTCTTCATGACATGAGATTCAGTTTATTAGCGTTTCCAGCTCTGAACTGTCTGATCCTAAATCTTTTGTGAGATCATCCTCCAGTGGTTGCATCGTGTTACAAGAGTTTACATTTACAAGCTGAAGGGTGGGTTATGCACAGAAACGGTCATAGAGGATACTCTCCACCACTTCCCCTGAGCTTGTCTCCTCTCGGTCTGTTTTTATAGCTGTTGAAGCTTTTGATTGACACGCGGGGCAAAACCCCGATTTACAAAGCGGCTGAATATACTGTACATGTCACATTCACCAGATGTGTAGAACCAAGTGGTGGAAATGTGTTTCCCATATGTTTAAATAGGCTTTTTGGATCCAAACAACTGAAAACTGATTCCTCAATTCACTGATGAACTAATTAAGATGATTTGTCTAACTGCTGACTAAATGTGTAGAGTACGAATGAATGCATTTGAATGAAACTCTAAAATTGATCTTTTGGGTTTTCCTCTCACTTTACAGATATCTGAAGTATATTTGGTGTAGAAACATCATAATACACACGTTGAGCTTCAGACATCATGGGAGGTTTTAGGCTGAAATGTTGCCAATGACTGTAGGTGTCAACAAAATTTTACTGTTAGCAAAATATCACAAACCAGTAAACAGCTTAATAAAGAAAAAGAAAAAAATTAAAACATCTTTGTTTGTTTAGCTACAGTAAATACCATCTGGTGATCATAATTATCCAAAATCTGCCCTGAAACTTAAAATTCAGACAGCAACAGTCACTTTAATAAAAAATCAGATAGATGACACACATGCACGCACGCACGCACGCACACACACACGTTTATCGGTGTAGAGTAAAATAATCAAAATCAATATGACAGAATTTGTCCTGTTGTTTCTAAACAGTTCTCCCCAGATCCTGAACGGCTGCTTTAACCTTTTTAAGTCTGATTCTGTTGGGTGAAATCATGATGTCTAAAGGGATGAGAGCTGATTAATGAAATAAATATGCTCTGACTGACTTCTCTATTCAGAGGGGTGAATGCTGCTGTAATGAATGATCTGTCACCAAGTGCAGGAGCCCAAAGACCCGAATGACTTTAATGTAGGGAGACGGCTTACAGAACAAACGATGGCCGTGGCAACCAGGGATCTAACCTTTCTCATATTACACACACACACACACACACACACACACACACACACACACACACACACACACACACACACACACACACACACACACACACACACACACACACACACACACGGATTTGTTGTTGTGGTGCTGTTTGTATGTGTGCAACAATGGACACACTTTCCACCACAACACACACCCTCTGTTTAGATATGTGGTGAGGAGTCTCCCCCTCCTTGTGTGTGTGTGTTTGAGACAGAGAGTGGACAGCTGTTTGATGCCTGTCAGACAGACGGACAGGAATAGCGGGTTGACATCATGCGTCCGTTTGGGTTGCTGAAAACAGACAAAGGTCTTTACATGGGCTGTCCTCGGAGAGCGGAACCTGACTCCAAACGGGTCTCCACTCAGAGCTGGCTTGGACTCTGTTAGGGTGTGTGTGTGGGAGGGTCTGAGGGAGGTTAAGGCCACACACACACACACACACACACACACACACACACACACACACACACACACACACACACACACACACACACACACACACACACACACACACACACACACACACACACACACACACACACACACACACACACACAGCTGTGAGATGAAGGACCTCACACCTTCTTGCTCAGACATAGGTGGACACACGGTCCCACACACTGCGTACTCAGGTAAGACACAACACTCCTTGAAACTTTATTTACACAAATCTAGAGGGATCTGTTTTTCTTTATTTCAGATTAACTGGATTAGTTTTATTTCAATGGATTACCGTGTATTATTACCATGTTCATGTAAATGAAAGCTCTCTGTTGTTTTGACAGACTTAGGTGATTATTTACTCTTTATTTGTCTGTATGAGCTCAATGCAAACAGAATTGTTGACTTTTTTCTTTACTTCATTGGAAGTGTTACTTTCAGGAAGAAAGTGGCTGATTTGTTGCTACTTTGGGTCAGATTGAAATTTCAGGTATGAGATTTGTTTAGTTTCATGGAAATCAGTTAATACATACATTGAATATTTTTCCTTACGCATTGGAATGAAGTTGAGTTTTGCCATTTGAATTACATCATTTAGATTTCCACAAAGCGTGTTATATTTTTTGGTACTTTCACCTTTAAACTAAGAAAAATGGAAGTACCACATTTTATGCCAAATGCCAGAAAATCCTAGATACCCAGACCAGCAGCAGCAAAAACATTTTGCTCTGCAGGTCTTATATATTTACACATATAGGACAGCTAGCTAGGCTAAGAAAATCCCAAAATTGGACCAGAATTTGTCTAATAATTAGGGTTTTAGACCAGGCTGTGTGAGTCAGCAGCTTTCTCCTCAGCATCGGATTTGACGTTTTTACAGTAATTAGCAAATATGCAGCTAATAAAAAGCACTGAAAACATCCAGTCATTGTAACTAACAAATGTGAGAAATATGGTTTATTTTTTTTTCTCTGCTGCTGGTCAACTTTGGTTAAACTTTTTGAAATTGACTTTTTGAGAGTTTCACAAGACATTATTATTGTTTGTGTGCAGAAGTTGAATCTGTTTATGTTTGAGCTGTGGTGGGCAGAGTATCCACAGTTTGTAATAAAGTAACTCTAATTTTTATTTATTAAAGTAGTAAAAATAAAAAGGCCACTCAAGTATTAACTGCTCAGTCATAACAGCTGGTTAAAAGGCTATGAATATGAAAACAGTTGGGATGTTAAACAGACTAAAATATTCTTTGCTTGCACACACACACACACACACACACACACACACACACACACACACACACACACACACACACACACACACACACACACACACACACACAGACAGGAGCACGTAAACACACACACACACACACACACACACACACACACACACACACACACACACACACACACACACACACACACACACACACACACACACACACACACACACACACACACACACACACCTGCATGATAATACAAAGAAAGTTGTAATTCCTTCTAACGCTCAGATTCCTGTTTCAGAGACTGATTATAATCTGAATTAGATCTTGGATCTGAAACATAAAATATTTGACCGTTTTACGAAGAACAGAAGCATGCACACTGACACTGTTTGGTGAGGAAACCACTGGGATCTAACCTTCCCAGTGTGTGAGTCAACGTTGGAGAGCAGCAGGAACTCTTTGTTCTAAATCCACCACACACTCTCATGTCTGTCGCTGCTGCTGCTCCTCACAGCTCCTTACTGCGATAATACTGCAGAAATCAGCCTCTACCAGCAGTTGCTTCCGTTATTTGCAGCCTGTTCCTTGTTTTGGATTAATCAGAACTCCCATTACAGCCTCTCTCCTGTGTTTCTGCTCATTTCAGTACATTTATTTTGGTCTCTCGCTCTTTTTTCTTTCTGTCTTGCAGAGTTGCAGCGAGGGGAGAGTGTGGTGGAGAAGCAGGTGAAAGAAGCTCGCTCTAAATGCCGCTCCATTGCATCTTTGCTGACTGATGCTCCCAATCCCAACTCAAAAGGGGTTCTTATGTTTAAGAAACGCAGGCAGAGGGCCAAAAAGTACACGCTAACCTGCTTTGGCAAAGCTCTGGGCGACAGGGGAGGAGAGACAGAAGGGGAAACAGGAGGGGAGACGGAGGAGGAAGGTGGAAGTTCACACTTAAGCGGCTCAGAAGTTGACGAAGAAGGTTACCCAGCATCCTTTGATCCAACGTGGGATTCCGGTTATCTTGAACTGCTGGATAAGAGAAGTTCTGCTTGCCCATCAACCACACCTATCACCATCCATAGCACAGAAGCAGAGATATCAGCCCTTCTCCGGCCAGGACTTTTATCTTCTGAATATCAAAGCAAAGGGTTAGAGATTTCAGGGCTGGAGAGCTCACCCGACCACAGCTCAAGGGTGGAGAGAGGCATCACGAATCAGCCAATCAAAACAATGTCTCCTCCAGCTGTGGCTCTGACCAATGGGGGTTCTGTAGTTGTAAGTCGAGCAAGTGTTGTCCTGAGTCCACCTTCTGACACTCCTCTTCAGAGTCAGAAAGTGCCCCACAGCCACCCTGATCCATACCCAAACACGGACCTGCACAGCAACTCCGGTTTCAACCCTAGTGTTCTGAACCGCACTGCACGACCTTTCACCCCCGGCTCGACTCCGTCTCATGCTTCTGTTACCTCTGTGATGTTCCGCCCTCCCCAGCCCAAACCCACCCCCTTAACCATGTCACCCAAACCCATGGCAGCGGTCTCCGTGGTGACAATCTCTCCTACTCAACCTCCGTGTGGATCAGACACAAGGAGGGCGGTGTCCAGCACTTCTCTATATATCCCTCCAAGGAATAACAACAGCAACACTTCCCCCTCTGTCTGCTCACCCCCATCAGCTCTTTCATCTCCCTCCTCTCTGGCATCAATAGCTTTCTCTCACCCTCCTTCTAAAAGTTCTCAGATGCCACCCTTGATGCCTGCAGTGCAGGCTTCTCCCTCAGCTCCAGCCTCGCCCTCAGCTGCTCAAAGTTCTCTGGTACGTCCATCACCTGCTCAGACCTTCTCTCCTTCACCGCACCCATCTCCTGCTGCTCCTGCTCATCCATCTCCCTCCGCCTGCATTTCACCTTCCCACATGTCCTCACTGAATTCTCCTCCAGATCTGACTCATCTGGCTCCTTCAGCCACTCACCCCATCCTTTCTCCTTCGGCCTACATCGACATGACAGGAGTGGTGACTCCTACATCACCTCCTCAAGCTCCTATTCCTGATTCACTGACCACACGTGAGCAGCGCATTTCCGTTCCCGCTGCTCGCACCGGCATCCTTCACAATGCCCACCGCTGTAGCAACAAGAAGCCCATGTTTAGTGCGCTCAAAAGCAAAGATGTCTCTCCAAACCCAGACTTGATGTCGATGGTGCAGAACATGGATGGCGGCTTTGAAAGAGCCCCATGCGTTGAGTCTGCTGCACCAAGTGCAGAGACTGGTCATGAGTCTGGGCCGGAAGAGGACTGGCTGAGGCTTGGGGCTGAGGCCTGTAACTTTATGCAGGCTCAGCAGGCTCAGCGAGGACACCGGCCACCTCCTGTTGCTCCCAAACCACAGTCTCCCCAGGTACTGCAGCTTGCAGGAAAAGGAGGCCAACTGTTTGCCCGCAGACAGAACCGGATGGATAGATACATTGTGGAGAGATCTCCATCTGCTGCTGCAGCACCTTACTCGCCTGCTCAGACCAGGGAGCCCTCACCCACTCCTTCCCTCCCCGCCACCTGGAAGTACTCACCTAACATCCGTGCTCCACCCCCCATCAACTACAACCCCCTCCTCTCGCCTTCCTGTCCTCTAAAGGCCCAGAAGAAACCTGAAGTAAAGAAATCTAAGACAACCGCATATAAAGGGCATAAAGCAGACATTAAACCCATGGACATAATGAGCCACCAGCCATACCAGCTCAACTCCTCCCTGTTCAGCTATGGAGGTGGGGTTCCTCAGGATACCTCCATCCCTAATCAGCAGAGAGGTGGTCCTCAGAAGACAGCTCGAGTCTGTGAGGTAAAGCGATTCTCTACACCTCCACCTAAAGCCACGGGACCCACAACTAAAGTGATTGCACCTCGTTCAGCTACAACACTCGGAGAACCGCTTAGGTACTCTGATGCTATGTTCTCTTCACCCACCACTGATACCACTCCTTACCATAACCATCATCCTTCACCCCAGCCTTACCTTCCTCAGTGGACCTCCTCCCCCATGTCATCTCCAGTTCCTCCTGTCCCCACTGCCCCGCTCCCTCAGCTCCCTACCTTCTCCTCTCCTCCTACATTCCCCCAGTCCGCAGCTGCTTCACAGACCAACTGTTATTTTAAAAGTGCCCCAGATCTCAGTCCTCTGGGCCCAAGTAATCTGCCTAAGCAGGGATCCAGCACCCCTCAGCCCACCAGGGTCCCCAAGCCTCGGTTCAGCACTTCCAACCTGGGTCTGCAGCCTGGCGTATGGCGTCCTGGGTCCACTTCCCACTAAATGGATCTTCATCTGGACAGAGGAAATCAACTCCAATATATATTAATATTTAAACGTGTTGGCAGCCACTTTTGTTAGAATGCCTTTAGTTACAAATAATCTCACTAACTTTACTCATTTTTATAACTGTCCAAAACTCCAGACAGCCAGTATAGTTTCTATTATTATTATTATTAGTAGTAGTAGTATTAGTATTAGTATTATTATGGAATGGTGCCTTATATCAGTTTCATTATAGGAGCCATAAATATTGTTCTCACTTTTCGTATTGAATCTCATTTACCCATGGTTTAGCATTATTTAACAGGAACATTGTGTCTGGAGACAGAAATTAAGTTTGGGAAAGTTACAGACTGACAATGGAAGAATTGTTCTTTAACTATTGATTTTGGAGCTGAAGAATGGAGGATGTGCCATGGTAAGACTGTTTTAGGAGAAAGCAGTGGATTATTGAAAAGGGTAAATAGAGCTGGAATGGTCTGATGTGTGTCAGAGGCAGATTGTACTGACTTCCTGTTTCTATCAGATTCTAACAAACTAAGTTAGTTATTTTATTAACACTCATATAGGTTTTAGGCTTTTAAAGTGTTGTTGTTTGAGAGTGTTTTAGTAGTCATTTTTAGGGGGGAAAAAGCTTTTTATTTCAGATTTGTCTTCTCAAATGTTGACATGAGACACGTATGACATGTCTGGCTCTGTTTTTTTTCTCCACAGAAGCATGGGGTTGAATAAAAATAGATCTGACTCACTTCAGCTGTCATTCTGTTTCTCCCTGTGCCATCCACATCATCACCCACTCCAACACCGAGGCACCAGATCTCCTCAGTTTTCATTTTTTGAACGTCGTGATTTTTCATGATTCAAGTTGTTTTGGAATCAAACATAAGAGACGGGATTTGGGCATTAAAATAGTTTTGATGAGGGTTGAACTTTCACCACATGGGGGCAGTGTAGGACTTGTTGCACCACTGCAGTTTATTGTTTCTTTTCAGCTTTTATGAATGCAAATCCCATCATTTTATAATATTAACAGCAACCTCTATTCTTAGTTTACATCTTAACTGCAAGTACACACATATTTATATAATGCATCAGCTGAGTGGAGGAAAAATAATTTCCACGTTTCCGTGTTTGTTGCTCCTTTTGATGTTGTTCTTTTAGAACTGTTGGCCTACATTTCAAATCAGCTTAATGACATCCATCTAATGGCGTTTGAGATGTGAAATCCAACCATCACCACAGAGAGGGACCTAACCTCTGACCCTTGTCTGGATCAGCGGACAGATGGAGCTAACTTTAATTAGTTCCCTGCAGGTCCGAAGGTAAGTTTAGCTTCTGTGCAGCTCAAAATAAGTAATATTATGTAAGTATTATTATTATTATTATTATTATTATTATTATTATTATTATTATTGTTATTATTATTTATAGTATTAGTAGTAGTATTAGTATTATTATGTTAACTCATATTTATATGTTGATCCAAAACCAAATTCCGTACCTTAGGTGAACAGTTTATCTTTCTGGGTCAAACTCTGCATCCTTAGTTCTCACAAATGCTGAATAACATGAACACAAACACACACAACCCATTTCTCCTATTTTAGAAGCCGGTAATCTACAACTATTTGGCATGGTGCTAAACTCCTAAATCGGACGGCTTTTTCTAAATGTGATTGAGAGCAAAGAGGAAGTGGTCCCAGGCAGAGCCTCATACATCCTGTCGCCATGTTTCTAGGTCAACAGCGCTGGGTGTTTTGGGTCAGGAGCTAAACGAGGTGGATAAGTACTGTTAATTCTGCATCTCTTTTGATGTAGAACAGTTCTCTTTCATACATTTTTATTCCACAGTAACTCAATTTTTTTTGGGGGGCTAATAATGTTTGTTTTCATTACACTTAAAAGAAAGAAAGATCCAAGACCTAGCTTTTCTGATTTCAACACACATCTTTTTCTAATTTTTTTTTGAGTTTCCCATAACATGCATTTATTACATCGACTGGATTACTGTAATTTATTACTCTCAGGAAGTCCACAGAATGTAGTTAAAGGTATTCAGCTTGTCCAAAATGCTGCAGCTAGAGTTCTGATGAAAATTAAAAAGAGAGATCATATTTCTCCTGTCTTAGCTTCCCTACAGTGGCTGTCTGTTTAATTCAGAATAGATTTTAAGATCATCCTTCTTGCATATAAAGCTCTTAATAATCAAGCTCCATCATACATCAGTGATCTCATTGTTCCATAAGTTATGTATACGGAGCACTTTGCTCTCACACTGCAGATTTACTGGTTGTTCTCAGAAATGAAAATAGGACGGGAGGCAGATCTTTTAGCTATCAGGCTCCTCTCTTGTGGAACCAGCTCCCAGCTTTAGTCCGTGAGGCAGACACCTTGTCTACTTTTAAGACTAGGCTTAAAACATTTTTATTTGATAGGGCCTATGGTTAAAATCTGATGTTAGCTCAGATCTGGACAAGTGGGGAAGTAGAGGGAGGTGGAGTGTACAGTGGAGAACACTGTCGGTAAAGACGGCTCTCCCTTGCCCTGTGTAACGTACCAGTGGTCAAATTTTCACCAGCAAATTGACCAGAAAGTAACCTTTCATTCACAGACACAAACACATTATCTGTCTGGCCTCCAAGAAAGAAAAACAAGTGTACGACGTGCAACTAGCCAAAGAAGCCATAACATCTTTGCTCAAGGCCTCTTGGAGACTCCTGCTCTGAATAAAGGTCATCTTGAATTACAAAAGACTTTACCACTTATAAGTTGAAATAATCAAATGTGTTGAATGAACAAGATGTTAAATCAAATGTTTGAATAATCTGTGCTTTAATCAATGACAGCTTTAAAATGAATATTGTTCCTGCAACAATCCAGTTCAGATCTTAACTACTCCAGAACCATATGTGTTGATTTAACATGTTACTCTTATCAGTACTCATACACATTATAATAAGATAATTGGTAATGTTTAACATCCACTTCACATAAGTGTTTAAAACATTCTCATTCACACAAAGAATTAACCATCTTTGTATCTGAAGGAAGGAGTGACTTCTGAAGCATTTTGGTAAAGCCATTAAATGTGTCAAATCCTGATTTGCCAAATGTGTAAACAATGGGTTTTAATAAAACAGGAATTACTTCCTGATTAATTCCGTTTCTCACTGACTCTCAAATCGGCTAATTCGGGAAAAAGGCATTTTGAAACCATCTTCTTCTTTGACATCAAGTCAAAGTCTCTCTGCAATGCTACGGGTGATATCAGACAAAATGGCTCTTCTAAGAGCCAACAAACAGCTTTGGATGCAAACAAGCATTCCAGCCTCCTGTCATCACCTGGAATGATCTCAGACTAGACAGGTCCTATAGGAGCTAATCTACGGGTTCCTGATACAGAGAGGTTTACTCCACTGGCAGTGTCCATCACGACCTCTTGAACCCCTGGATCGCACGAAAATTTCCTCACAAAGGGTGTGTAGACTTGGCACAGATTGCATCAGATGGTTTTATAAACAAATCTCTAGTTACAAAACATACAGCCAAATTTATTTTACCAACATGCCTCCATCTAAAAGGCTAGGTTATTCAGAGTTATCTCTGTAGTTATCCTGACAGGCTTAGACTGCTGGAGGACACACTGACCACTTTCCACACTCTGCTACTTTCTCCTACAATTTGTTCTTTAACTGTATTATTTCCTGCTATTTCAGCTGTTAACTTTATTTTTCCTCTAGGTGTTTTTTCTCCCCAAAATAAGCTACAATGATGTTCTTCTGAGATGTGGTGCCCTCATGGAGGGGGCCATCGGCTTGAACACTGTTGCTAACCACTTTAACATTCTCCCTCCCCTCATAATAACATTTTACTTTCTTTGATATTGAATGTGCTACTACTAGTTTACCCGTTTAATTGTAGATTCACTAGGATAAATACATAAAGTTTATCTCTCACCAAATAGAATATTTACTAAGAAATCACAGTGTAACCATAAAATTACTTCTTGGTATATATGTGGTGTGTGTGTGTGTGTGTGTGTGTGTGTGTGTGTGTGTGTGTGTGTGTGTGTGTGTGTGTGTGTGTGTGTGTGTGTGTGCTCGATCCCCAGTGAGTCGTGGTGGATGGCTGCTTATACTGAGACAGGATCCTCTGGAGGTTTCTTCCTGTTAACTCATTCACTGCCATTGACGACTAAAGTCGTCCTTAGAATTTTTTTACTGTTTGGGCATCGGAACGACAGGGGCGTGTCCAGGGAGTGGCCTGGGGTAGCACATGCCACCCTTGGAATCTGATTGGCCACCCCAGGTGTCACCACACTAATTTATCTTTAAATAGGCTTTTCATTGTCCACAAAAGGCTTGGGGGTAAAACAAAAAAAACATAACCATTGGTGCCACCCATGCACAAAGTTGTGCCTCACCTGGGCCACCCCATTTTAAAAGATCTGGACACGCCACTGTGGAACGAACCCCCGCGCTGAGACAACAAACATCTTAGCTCTGAAGCCAATCTTCATCCACATATGTCCAGTGTTGGGAATGTTACTTTAAAAAAGTAATTAGTTATAGTTACTGATTACTTTGTCAAAAAAGTAACTCAGTTACTAACTGAGTTACAAGATCATAAAAGTAACTAATTACCAACAAAAGTAACTGCTTAGTTACTTTTTTCATTAAAGAATGCAAGAATTACTACAATAGTAAAATATAAATGACTAATGACTGGAACATAATAAAACGTATGTCCAAATGTTTTATATAAACCTGAATAATTTAAATAAATAAGCACTTAACAGGAGGAACTACTAATTGGAACATTACACTAATCTAGACTATTAAAAGGTCACTGTGAGATATTTAACAAGACCCCAATCAGCTAAAATTTAAAATTGCAAATAGAAACACCTGTAAAGGTTCCCGAGCCTTTAAACAGTCTCTCAGTCTAGTTAAATTACAGAAATAAATGTAATTTTGCACAGCATTTTAATTTTTCCAGCTTCACATAATTGTGTGTTTTAGCAGCATTTCTGTTGCTGGTAATCTAGTAACGGTTAAATAAATAAATAAAATCCTTTAAAATGACACTAGATGAGGCACAAGCCTGATGGAGGACTTAAATGTACTAACTTGGGTCAGACCCAAACACAGAAGAGCTGAAGCTGGGTGGTAAACACACACAGGTAGTTCTAATAACACCTGAGCTCCATGACGTAATGCATCAGTGTTACAGCGGGACTAAAGACATGATCAGGAACAGGTTACAGCTGGATGATCTAGGAAGGTAGAAAATCAGGACGTCTGAGCGGTGAACAGGTGAGCAGACCTTCGGGACGTCCCGCTGTCACGCTAAGAAGGGCACGGCTGCAGACCCGCAGATTCGCTGCTGCACGCATTTTCTTATCAGTAACAGAAATGACGTTTTGATAAAAGAAGACGTAATTAATTAGTTTGCTCGTTACAGAAAGAAATATTTTTTTATTAACGCGGTTATTTTAAACGGAGTTATTCCCGTTGTGTCTACAGAATGCAGCGACTGAGACAGTGAGGGTCTCCGCCCACCCGGCCAATCATCATCGTGTTTGTAAGTGCGTTACCGACACCTCTTTCTCCCAGGCTGCAGCTGAAGTGTGGCGGTCAGAAAGCCTCACGCAGCTGCTCAACGTTCGACAAGCACATAGTAACGCACAACGTTCCGTCCCCAGTAACGGTAACGGCGTTGCCACGGCGGGAAAAGTAATTAATTAGATTATTCCGTTACCTATAAAAGAACGCCGTTAGAAACGCCGTTATACTTAAACGGCGTTACTCCCAACACTGCATATGTCACATGTCACATGATCAGGAAGCAGAACATCCATGTGTCAGGAGATTGTTTTGGGCCGTTCCTGTAAAAAAAGGTGAGGCACGAACCAGAAAAGCGTCTACCGATCACAATTCTACAACAGATTATGAAAGAACGGATAACGCTCGAAACACGTGGACTCTACCTGTAAGAGGTGAGTCTCCTCTTTGTTTTGGTTGTTTTGGTTGTTTTGGCGTTGACATCATCCTGGCGCGCAACGTTCTGTGACTCTTAAAAAAACAGTAAAAACGGTGAGAAACGCTGGCAGCGAATGAGTTAAAAGGGAGTTTTCCTCTCTACTGTCGCTAAATGCTTGCTTAGTATTAGGATTGCTGTAAAGACATTGACACAAGTCAGTGACTCGATGCAACCTGCTGGGTTCCTTACATAGGAAACTTTTTACTGATTGGCTTGATGAACTGAACTGTATTGGAATGTTTACTATGTGAAGTGCCTTGAAACAACTCGTCGTGATTTGGCGCTATATAAATAAACTTGAATTGAAGGCGCAGGGAAGCTACCCTCTCGTCCCCCGGGGTAAACCCCAACACACAGGCAGAGAGTCTTGGGGCTAACAAAAAGCCAACCCCAGCCCTCCGCCTCTCACCCAGAGCAACTCCAGCAAAGGAGAGTGTCCAACTCCTCTCAAGGACTTGGGTTCCAGAGCAAATGCTATGTGTCGAGGTGAGTCCGACTATATCTAGCCGGTACCGCTCAACCTCTGCCACAAGCTCCTGCTCCTTCCCCGCCAGCGAGGTGACGTTCCATGTCCCAAAAACCAGTTTTCTTGTCCAGGGATCGGACCGCCAAGGCTCCCGCCTTGGTCTGCCACCCTATCCACATTGCACCGGACCCTTCATGTTCCTCCTGCGGGTGGTGGGTCCACAGTTGGAGGAGCCCATGTATCCGGTTCGGGCTGGGCCCGGCCGGGCCCCATGGGCGAAAGCCCGGCCACCAGGCGCTCGCTCACGGGCCCCAACCACAGGCCTGGCTCCAGGGTGGGACCCTGGTAACCCTCCGGGCCGGGTACTCCGACTCTTTGACTTTACCTCCATGAAAGATCCTGTGAACCGTTCTTTGTCTCACCCTTCACCTAAGACCAATTTGTCACGGGAGACCCTACCAGGGGCACAAAGTGCCCCAAATAACATAGCTCCTAGGATCATTAGGGCACTCAAACTCCTCCACCACGATAAGGTGACGGTTCAAGGAGGAGTAGTTATACAGTGTTTGAAAAAACACCTCAGACATCACTGACATGTTCTAATATCATCAGATGAAAAACTAACTTATCAGACATGCTGTCTCATCTGCTTCTTTTCTAAACTTGCAAAAAGTAACCAAATCATTTGAAAGCCACTATTTGTGGATTTTCTGAAAGTTTCCATGGAGTGTGTGACAACTTATTTATTCATTGATCCTATCGTCTAATCTCACAGCTGAAACAAGCATCCTTAATAATCTGTGCACAGGAAGCGTACTGATGCTGTAGTAAAACAAAAGGTATAATAATTTCTTATTAATAAAACCTTGTTGCAGCACTAAAGCAGAAAAATGAGATTTTGCAATAAATATGCTAAATATCTACATATGAATTGTTTTAGAGCTCTTTTATTGGCCGAATCTGATATTAATTTAGTTCTTACAAAAAATGGGTCTCAGCGTGGTTTGTGTGGCGTTGCCATAGTGTGACATCATAGGCACAGATCCCCTGTCCTCTTTTTTGGAAATGGAAATATAAACAACCTGTCCACCCGGGCTTTTGCGCTCCACAGAGACGGTTCGCTGCCTATGACTTTGAACGTCAGTTGAGAGCAGTTGAGAGTCAGTCTCATGCAGACTGACCAATGAAGAGAGAGCCTCAAGTTAAGACCCTCTCCTCATTGGTCAGTCCACATGAGGTGAGTCAAAGGTTACCCTGAGCGGGCTTCGTGATGCCAGGCATTCAAGTATTGAGTATATTTACTGCATATTACAGTAAAATATTCTGTATGTGACCATATTATTGTCATGTTTGAGGGTAATTTCTTGACCCACAACATGAAGAATCACCACCGAGAGACAGAAGGTAAGTTTAAATGATTTATTATGAATGGGAGAGGTAGACGAAGCTTCTGCAGGACTGGAGGGATCCGTGGGGGTCTGAGAGAGGAAGAGAGGTCAGGATCTGGAGCAACGTGAGACGATGATGGAGAAATAAAAAGGCGTACTGTTTCCTGGATGATCCGGTATTTTTATTTTTTGTGTGTGTGTGTGTGTGTGTGTGTGTGGGGGGGGGGGGGGGGGGGGGGGGGGGGTAGTCAGACCTGGCCGAATGGGGAGACCGAGGAGCTGCAGGTGGATAGGTGGGTGACGGAGAGCTGCCGATCAGGGGCAAACGGCAGGACTGGAATGTTGTTGATGGTTCCGGAGATATGGCAGAGAGTGGAGATGAACAGATGACTGGAACCTGGAGGGATCAGGAGGGCAGAGCAGGTTAACTGCCAGAAGGGCAGGAACAGGCAGACAAACGAATTCTAAAATTATTTTAAGGTCAAAAAGGAGGGCTAGAAACTACCCAAGACTGAGTATCATCTGGCACTGGTGAGATGTCCTGCTGCTCCTTAAATCCCCTGATCGCTGATGAGCTGATTTGGCGCAGCTGTAATCTCCAGACACACCCACCTGTAAACAACACTCAGCAGAGATGGTAATGCAGCACAGATCATGACAATTACGGTGATCCTTGGGTCGTGATGATGGGGCCCTTTAATATTGTTGCCCAGGGTACAACAAAGTGTTTGTTTATGTTTATATTTATGTATTTAGCAGACGCTTTTGTCCAAAGCGACTTACAAGTGATAATCGGCATATTTCCCTTGAGGCTAACAACAACAATAACAACAACAACATTGACATCAGTCATGGGGAGTAGGGAACAAGGAGTGGACAGTTGAGATGGGGGACGCGTGCAGGCAAGGTGCTAGTTAAGAAGATGCTTTCTGAAGAGCAGGGTCTTCAGGAGTTTCTTGAAAATTGAAAAGGAAGCCGCAGTTCTGGTAGTGCTTGGTAGGTCATTCCACATTTGTGGAACAATGCATGAGAAAAGTCTGGATTGTCCTGAGCGTGGTGTAGGCACTGCTAGCCGACGATCCTGTGATGACCGGAGCGGCCGGGCCGAGACGTAAGCCTTTGCAAGAGGATTCAGGTAGATGGGAGCCGTACCATCTCGGACTTTGTATACTAGTGTTAGCAATTTGAATTTGATGTGTGCTGCTAGCGGTAGCCAGTGGAGCTCAATGAACAGAGGGGTGACGTGTGCTCTTTTTGGCTGATTGAAGACCAGACGCGCCGCCGCGTTCTGGACCATTTGAAGAGGTCTCACAGTACAGCCTGGAAGACCAGTTAGAAGGACATTGCAGTAATCGAGGCGGGAGATGACAGTAGATTGCACCAGGAGCTGGATGGCATGTTGTGTTAGTTATGGTCTGATCTTTCGTATGTTATACAGCGCAAAGCGGCATGAACGAGCAACAGAGGCAACATGATCTTTAAAGCTCAGGTGTTCATCAATCACAACACCAAGATTTCGAACTGCCTTTGAAGGAGCCAGAGATAGGAAGACATTTTGGATTGAGATATTGTGCTGTATGGATGGTTTTGCTGGGATGACGAGTAGTTCAGTTTTAGAGAGGTTGAGTTGGAGATGGTGGGATTTCATCCATTTTGATATGTCAGAGGGACAGTTTGATATTGGTGCAGAGACAGTGTGGTCGTCCGGTGGTAATGACATATAGAGCTGGGTGTCGTCTGCATAGCAGTGGTAGGAGAAGCCATGTGATCGAATGATCTCACCCAGTGAAGTGGTGTATATGGCAAAGAGAAGAGGTCCTAGTACTGAGCCCTGGGGGACTCCTGTGGCAAGATGGTGCATGGTAGAAGATTGTCCAAGCCAAGATACACTGAATGATCGTCCTGTGAGGTACGATTCAAACCAGGTGTGTGCTTTCTCTGTGATGCCCATACTCGAGAGTGTGGACAAAAGGAGGCCATGGTTGACAGTGTCAAATGCTGCCGATAAGTCGAGCAGGATGAGCACTGAGGATTTGTCTGTCGCTCTAGCTTCTTTTAAGGAGTCAGTCACTGCTAACAGAGCAGTCTCAGTGGAGTGGCCCTTTTTGAACCCAGATTGGTAAGGGTCAAGCAGACAGTTTTGTGAAAGGTATTCTGTGATCTGCTTGAAAGCCACCCTTTCAATGATTTTGGACAGAAAAGGGAGGAGAGAGATAGTTCGGTAGTTCTCCACATGATTTGGAGGAAGAGATGGATTTTTTTTAGCAGCGGTTTAACCTGAGCATGCTTGAGAGAGGTTGCAAATGTACCAGATGTCAGTGAAGCGTTGATCACATATGTGACTGCTGCGGCTACTGTAGGAGCAATAGCTTGGAGTAGCTTAGTCGGAATGGGGTCGAGTGGGCATGTAGTAGGGCGGCTGCACGTGAGAAGCTTGGACACACAGTTCTCAGTGACAAGGGAAAAAGAGGAAAGTGAAGCAGTAGGGCCTGAGATGGTTGGGCTTGAAGGAGTTTGTGGTAGTGAATGTTCAGGAGTGGCCAGTTGAGTAAACTGTTTGCTTATAGCTGCCACTTTGTCAGTGAAGAATGAAGCAAAGGTGTCAGCTGATAGATTGTTGGTAGGAGGTGGAGATGGAGGGTTGAGCAGTTTTGAATGTTGAAAATAGTTTCAACAGTAGTTGAGAGTCAGTAGAGTGGAGAATTTTGTCAGTGTAGAAAGCTTTTTTTGCATCAGTGATGCTGGCAGAGAATGAGGACAGTAATTCCTGAAATTTCAATAGATCACCAGGATCTTTTGTTTTGCGCCATTTCCGTTCCGCAGCTCTAAGATTGGTGCGTAGAAACTGGAGGGTATCATTTAGCCAAGGGTGCGACTGAGAGGATCTAGCAGGTCTAGTGGCTAAAGGGCACAAGTTATTAAGACAAGAGCAGTGTGGAGCAGAGTGACTCGGTGGCTTCATTCACTTCATAAGCAGAGAATGTGCTGGGAGATGGAAGAGTGGAGGCAACAAGAAAGGAGAAGTGGTTGGGTGCCAGATTGCGGAGGTTGTGGCGGAATGAGACCATTGAGGAGGAAGCAGTGGACCTCCCTTGTAGAGTCATGCTGAAATGGATGAAGTAATGATCCGAAAGATGCAGCGGTGTGACAGAGATTGTGTCTATGGCACAGTTTCTGGTGAAAATGAGGTCAAGTGCTTTTCCAGCTTTGTGAGTTGGAGGACTTTGTACTAGTTTTAGGAAGCCTGATGAGCTGGGACTGCCCAGGTGAATATTCATGTCTCCAAGGACCATTGTGGGACATTCGTGCTCAGGAATGGAGGAAAGCAGGGTGCCGAGTTCATCAAGAAAGTCTCTGAGTTGGCCTGGGTGTCGATATATGACAACCAAAAAGAATTTTTTCGGTACAGTTACCTGGATGGCATGGTATTCAAAGGAGTTGTATTTAGTGATGGTAGCAACTGACGGTATATCCATTTGTTGGAAATTAACATGCCCGTTCCACCACCTCGGCCAGATGCACGAGAAGTGTGGAAGAAAGTGTGGTTAACTGAGAGAGCAGATGGGGTAGCATTGTCACATGGTTTTATCCAGGTCTCAGTGAGAGCCAGTGCATCAAGTGACAGGTGGTTTGCATATGCGGTAATGAAGTCAGCTTTGTTTACAGCTGATTGGCAGTTCCAAAGTCCCATAGACAGGTTGGTGTCTTCGGGGGGAGTTGGTTTTAGCGAGCGGAGGTTTTGAAGTTTGCGAAAGCGGTTTGCTGTGTTTGACCTTCCTCTGAAGCCAGTGATCACAGGTATAGGATAATGGCACATTTTGCTAGGTGTCGATGGAGCAGCGTCTGGGTCGAGTTTGTTTGCTCTGTGTACCTGCTCTGTGGACACGCGCAGGTAGACACGTCTTTACCCTGGAGTGTCTTCACACAAGAGGGGCTGAGACACAAGGGCTGACACTTCAACAAAGTGTTAATCTGGCCCTGCGCTCAAATGAAGCTCTGTGAAACGACCAGCTGTGCCTCCATGCTGTGAAATTGTTCCCAGCTTCACAGACAAATATGTAAGCAACTTACGACGCTAACATCCCAGAGAAGCTATCGGAGATCTGCGGCGTCTTGTCTGCAAGGCAGCAGAGTGGACAGAACATCACCACGGCAACGCTTCTGGCTTTGGAGAACCACGTTTATTTTAATTATATAGATGCATGTTTAGAGGTCCGTTCTCCGCTCCTCTCTTGTGTGAGCAGACCATAGGCGTCATTTTAACCGGGGACGCCGGGGACATGTCCCCAGCAAAATTTGTGATTGGCAGCTGTGTCCCCCCCACTTTCAAAAACGCCTGCTGATTGACAGACTCGAAGACTGGGTTCGGGAGTAAGAGCTTTTATTAGAGACTGCTGGCTGCAAGCGATGCTGAAAAGGCTGACGGGAGGATGAGGTCTGAGTTAGAAAGGTGGAGGTTTAACTGTCTTAGCTTCTGAATACTCTGATCATGGAACACGGTGGAACGATGACTGAGTGAAGAGCCGGTGTGGCGTCTTCCATATATAGACATGGATGACGCAGGTGCAACGTGGAGGGAATCCCCGCGAGGGGCATGCTGGGTAATGGTCCGAGACAGAAGCCGGTCAGCTGGGAGACGCCGGCCTGGGGGCTTGGACTCTGACACTGATGAGGATTTTTGTTTTACCAGCTCAGATCTTATACCAGGGGTCGGCAACCTATTCCCATCAAAGAGCCCTTATTACCCATTTCCCATGGTAATTTTGGACGGACCTTAATAGGCAGTGACTTAAGTGAAGCAGGCAGGTCGCGCTAGAAAATTTAGTTTAAAAAGATGTCATAAATGTGTTTCCCCGTCATTTTTATTTATAAAATATGAAGTAAAAACTCACAATTTAATTTTCATTCATTTGTCATTAATATTTAGTCTACACCCGTGCATTAAGTGGACCATCTTCCAGTAAACGCAAAGCATCCAGCCCACCTCTCCAAATGCGTAAAATGTGCATCAGCCGCTAGTTAGGCGCGCCGCGCGCACCATCAGCTGATCAGCCCAGACAAGAGCAGAGCAACTAGAGAAAGAATAGAGGATAATTCTGTCTGGATGTGGATGGAGATTACATTTTACAGCAGCCTGATCATCATTTAAATACGTAAACCATCACCTGACTTCTAGTCCATGCTATCAGCATTATTTTAATTGGTGTGTGTGTGTGTGTGTGTGTGTGTGTGTGTGTGTGTGTTTGTTTTCCACTTCAAACACTGGTCTAACCAACCAGACCAGCATGTCCAGTAACATATTAATGTTACAATTAAACAGTTTAACTTCATGTAGGCTAGGAACGTTTCACCTGCCGTGGCCCGACCGCTTCTGCTCCACATAAACTTTGTGCGTGATCAAATGTCTCTACGCGTCATGCGTCTCCATATTAGAGACGGGAACAAGCGCTGTTCAGCCAAAGTTTCATAATTTCATAAAAAGAACATTTTTCCAAGTGACACATCCCTCAGAGAGACCGGGTTTCCAGACTGTTTCAGTGGGAGGAAATCATCGCATGCACCGTGGTTCTGCACTGCGCTGCGAACCCCAGATCTTCAGCTCACTGTCCACTGTGGGCGCTCCGAGCCGCGCTGAACACAGTGTCCAGTATAAAGCTCTGATGTTCTGATGGGAATATTTTACCTTCGCGATGTGCGTTAACGATTTAAATGTCAGCTCATCCATGCGCATCAGTGTGCGTCGGGGTGATTCTTTCAAACCAAGCAACATCCTTGAGTTCATCTGTCAAAATAAACAGTCAAATGGAAATATATGTAACCTGCCGTTTAACTGTTTTGCCTTCCTGTGAAGATTGTTGCAAAGAGAAACAATTAAACTTGATTAACCCCAGAGCCACCCAGATAACCAGAGCGCATGCGGGAAGATTCCTCCCACTGAAGCGAGTGTTTTCCAAACCCTGTCTCTCAGAGAGACTTGTCACTTAGAAAATGTTTCCTGATTATGAAACTTTGGCTGAATAGTGCTTGTTCCTGTCTCCAATGTAGCGACACATTCAGGAGCCGTCTGAGGAGAATCCCAGAATCTCACATCCTCTTCAGCTCAGAAAGCGCCTATATGATTACGCACAAGCGTGACCCGTCAACCCGGTCTCACAGTAAGACCGGGTTGGACCTGTTCAGGTTTACGCAGACAATCTTTACATTTAGAATTGGCATACAGGTGTAAAATTAATGCAGTAAAATATAAAGCATTTTATTTAAATATCCGTTCATTATTTTACAAGCACAGAGAGCCGCATCAGATGGATGGAAAAGCCGCATGCGGCTCCAGAGCCGCGGATTGCCGACCCCTGTGCTAGCCTACTTTATTGTCCCCAGCAATTTTTAAACCCCACTCAAGTGTATGGTTATTGTCCCCAGCAATTCTGAAAACAAACTGACGCCCTTGGAGCAGACACACTGTGCATCGCTCTCACTCGCTTTGCGAGCAGATTTTAGACGCGCAGCGCGCTCGAAGAGTCAACCCGCTAAATTAACACAATTCACCGGCCCAAATCAGACTGAACTCATCAGGTGTACTGGGTTCTGGTTCGGTCTCATATTAGAACTACAGCGCTCAGCCTTGCAACACCAAGGCTAATCACTTTGCCATGGCAACTCAAAATGCTAAGAAAAGTAATAGCACATCTCTCTCTACCAAGCCGATCATTTCAATGTAAGATGTGTGGGGGTGCATGCTTCTGTTCCAGCCGCATTAGTGTGTACGGAAAAAGATTAGACCTAATAAAAGTAAAGGGGCAGTTTCTCGGGTGAATTTTGGCAGGCCTCTTAATAATACATTTTAATGTGCCTTTTGAGTTTGTTTCCTGTTATCTCACTTTGTTCACAATTTGGTCGCCAACTGCTCCAAAAATATTTCTCCCACTTTCTGACCCTCAGATTCAAGAATCTAACTTGACACATAAATCAGTGATCACGGTCTTTTCAAATGGGGCCAATGATAACAGGTCTATACCATAAAACTGACAATCATCTCGGGAAAACTAGGACTTCACTTTTCCTCTCATAAAGTTAAAAATAATTGAAGTTATCCAAGCATGTACCTCATCCAAACACTACACCAAAGGCTGAATCGTACTTAACGACCCCTTCTCACTGGCAAATACATTTGATAGTCATCGGTGTGAAAATGGAATCTAATGCTAAAGAGACTGACACCTGGAGGGTTGCTGGTTCAATTCCAGTTTCTCCAACCAAATCCTCAAATCACAAACTAGCTTTAATCCAGTCTCAATTCAAATCAGCCTTTATCTAACAAAAGTACTTGGGTGACAAATTCTTTAAAACTTCAGTGTTCTTATTGTAGTTGATATAAAACAGACAGTGTTGCATTTATTGTTGAGCTGATGAACAAAATCAAAACAAAACACCTGTTGTGTGTACCTCCGGTACTGTGTGTAGAGCTCCGGACATCACATGACTCTCAGAGAGTAGACGCCATGTTGGCAGGCAACAAATGTAAGCAAAATGAACGGGATCGGCTTGGATTTTACTTTGTCGGAGTGTACTTCACACTTTAAAACCGAAGAAATCATTTTATAGAGTCAGAAATTAAATAGACTAAACATCTCCGACCCTTACCGTGCCCCTGGGATACTTTTTAAAAATGCCAGAAGCTGTCGGAGCGGACTTCTTACCGGACCTGGCCGGGGAACGCCTTGGGATCCCCCCGGAGGAGCTGGCCCAAGTGGCTGGGGAGAGGGAAGTCTGGGCGTCTCGACGCTACTGCCCCCGCAACCCGACTCCGGATAAGCGGATGAAAATGGATGGATGGACAAATAACATAGATTTACATGTAAGTAGTTTAAATAGAGTGCTGTGCTGTTTGAATGTATAAACTGAACACCAAGAGAAATCCCTAGTCTGATTTTTTCCCGTGAATAAAATAAATATGTCAGGCAGGAGCGTCTCAGGATCTGTCTGAAAGCTGTCTCAGTGAAACAGATAATAGCAATCCAAAGTGCTTTTTATGTGTGATCTGACAATTGATCAACCATTGCTTAAAAATTAAATACAACTTAAGCCTGGTTTATGCTTCTCCGTCAGCTCCGCAAGGGACAGACACGCACGGATTGACGGAAGCGTTTTGCGCTTTTACTTCTCCGTCTCCTGGGGAGTGTTGCAAAGCAATTGCCTGACAGGACCACAGAGGGCGTAGCGCTGTTCTGTGGTATCCTGTCATGTATTGGTCCACGATCGTGTGTTTATATTGTGTTTTTTGTGTATATAAGAGACTTTTAACACGGACGTATTTGTCTCTCATTCTCCCACCGCTTCATGCGCTCCCCACCTCTAAACCCACGTTTCCTGTCATTTCCATCCACAAATAAAACGCTTGCTGCCCATCTTTTCACTCCTCCAGTCACGGGAGAATTAAACGTTCATATTTTTAGAGTTTTTTTCGCGAGGTATTCTTCAAGCTTCTCCGTGTCTGCCGCTAGTTATCCTCGGCTCTCTTTGCAATGGCGGCGCTGTAAACAACAGCGGCGTCCTGACCAATCACAAGCTTGCGTAATCCGTCTCGTTCGACGGATGTTTAAAAAAGTGGGCTCGACTCCGTACGTACTTGCGTGCCTGCCGGAGCCCTACGCAAGGACGGATAATGGCGTTGCGTGTCTCCGCACTGACGCAGACGGAGAAGCATAAATCAGGCTTTAGCCGGTTAAATGCTGTGATCATAAAACACATAAACAGCAGCACGCAGAAATCATGAGGCAACGTTTTACGTGACGTTTACTCGTTGCTGTGAGTAATAAGGCAGAAAAAGCCACGCCAAAATAAGTTTAGGAAGCCCACTAAGAATCGTAATAAAAGCATTTAAAATAAATACCATACACAGTTGAGGAAACGTTGGTTTAAGTACCTGATATGAAGTGGTCGCTGCATAAGTGAAAACCTTTACTCTCGGGATCCCACAGTTTCATTTCAGCCCGGTCACGAGCGCGTTTTATTACAATGAACCAACGTTTGCGGCGCTCCGGATCTTGGGGAATCCTGTAGATGGCTCATTCCTTATGTCGTCCGCGTCTGTTCTGCATCCTGGGGCACAACAGGAATCTACCATATTTCCCGTTTGATTGAGTTTTCTGACAATAACAAATAGTCCAGTTGCTGGCTTCTGCCTGCCAACATGGCGCCGTTTCGATTTGAACTGTTGCATGCCGGGAGAAGTGACGTCAACTCCCGGAGCTCTGCATAAACAGTATATAGTATATAACTAGTATACCATTACCACACCCACCTGTCTGTACCCCCCTGCCTCCCCCCCCACCAGGACCTGGTCCCCAGCACTGGAACAGTTCTGCTGATTGGGTTTCATTCTCTGCAGGGCAAGGACAGGAACAGGCAGTCCAATACAAGCTCTGGGAATCTAGGACACTGTTGGACTGGGACCTGGGTCTTCCTGTGGATATTTAACGTTTTACAGGTAAGCCTATGGAGAGTTGGTGGTGTGGTGACTAATTCAGCATCCTCTCCAAACAGGTTTTTATTGTTTATAAACGATCCATCACCAATAGTCACTAGATTATTAAACAACTTTTAAACTCAAGAAGAGAAACAATTTGATTTGATGCCCATTATTATTACACTTTGGCTTCATGTGGTCTGCACAAACTCCTATAACTAAATGAGTTCAATCAAACAGAAATCAAGCTCAACAGTGCAGAATATTCTAATATAATCTTCAGCAACTTCAGATGAAAGACTTTACAGTCATACATCATCTTGCATGGTTTAACAGGTAATTCAATTGATAATTTGGTCATTTGGTTCAATCATCATTTTTTTAGACCAAGACAAATGTCTACTTTTTCTTCATCTTCCACCATTTCTTACCTAACCCATTAGTCGGTGAGGAATCTGACCCTCTGCAGTGGAGTTTTTAGGCCTCTGGGGTGGATGTATCTGGGAATGTGCTGACTGATGCCCTTCCTCCTCAGCTGTCTGCTGGAGATTTATCTGGAGCTAAAACAGGCTGGCTAAGGGAGACAGGAGCGCCTCTCCTCCTAGGAGAGGAGGTAACTGGACCCAGGCCCTCACACTCAGCTCCTGTAGCCACCCGTCACCGTTATCGCTATCTTGCATTTCCCAGAACATCCAAAAACACCTGCAGTCTCCACTCAAGAAGCCTGCTGTGACTGGACCACATTAGAGGAGCCATCTGAGCACAAATCTTTGTGCAAGTGTTGGTGGTGCTCTTGTATGTGTTGCGCAGATTACACCCTCTGCAGAGCTATAGAACATGCGCTCGTAAAAATAGCTCACACAGGAGTGGAAATGAGCTTCAATTACAGTGGATGAAAAGCAATTACATTAACTGCTTCCCTGTAGACAGACCCTTCTGCTTTTTTCTTCTGCGCTGGGGCTCACCTCCAGCTTTACATAATTGCAATTGACCTGTTCAACTGACATTGACATACTGCCTGTGCCCCATCTGAGCGGTTAGTCAGAAGAGACACAAGCTGCCACCAGGAATTAGTGTCCTCAAGGGCGAGCAGGGGTTACACGCCACGTTTAAAGTGAGCTTAACTTGATTAAGGAACCCACGGAGGTTTGGCTGAAGCTCACACCAATCTGTGGCTGCTGTACAGCTTCATTATAAACAAAGTCTCTTGGGGAAAAAGCTTAAATCTTCTTAGATGGTAACTGATGAGCTTCGAGCTTTTTCCTGTATCTGATTTGACTCCAGGCCACTACTGCATTATTTCCTGTTTTGTCACAAAAAATAAAAAATAAAAATGAGCAGTCGGGCAATTGTTCTTTATGAAATTGGAAAAGCTGTTTCCACTCCAAATCAGTTTGTTGACGCAACTCAGCCGAAAGAAAAGGTGGAACAAATTGTATAGACCAAAAAACAAACAAAAACAAAACAAAAAAAAAAACAGTAAAGCTAAATTTACCAGCAAAGTGAAAAATGCTAAAAGATGAAAGGAAGAAACACCTTTCTCCTGCACCATACCCCTCACTTTCTCCTGAAGGGAAAGGGACCTCCATTCATGGCTTATTGTAGGAATTTTCACTAAAACTAATTGTTGTTTTACAAATCTTCCCTTTTAAAATAAAGTTTCTTGAACATTTTAGATGAACAAAGTGAAAAACAGAGGTACCTAATCACACTTAACATTAACACAGAGTAATGTAGCTAATCTCATAACATGCTACTCAGTGTCCATTAGGTTACGTGTAACTTCATCAATACTTTGAGAATAAACATGATGGGTATGGTTTTATGAAAAGGTCTAAAATCTGCTTCATGGTTCAGAGAAACACAAAATTCAGAATCTTGAGCTAAAAAATGCAAAATATAAAATTTAGCTGAAGAAAAGCGGGGTCTGAGATAATTCAGTTATCTATTCATTTACAGGGAAACTTCTGGAATAATCATGTCAGACATACTGAGTGGAAAACAGTACACGTTTACTGTGTTAAAACTATTTTTTAGCATTAAAAAACTGCATTTGTTAGATAGATGAAAAACGTTTTTATGAAAATAAAAAGTCTTTGATCACACACTTTTTAAGATGACAAAGTACACATTCTAGACAGAAAAGATAGATAGTTTGAGAGAGGAGTAAAAGAAGCCATATGTCCAATGGGAAAAGCCTACATTAAGTCAAGGTGGAGGACTCAGGAATCACCGTTCCAATACCTACAAGTGCGGTCCTAAAACTAATTCCAAAACAGTTTCAGTTGATATCACACCCTTTTCCAGCTAATAAAACAACCATTCCAACACAATAGGTTCTAATGACATGGGCAACTCATCAGGGAGTAAGGAGAGGTATTCATAAGTAGTTTCTGCTCATAAAACAGACAGCTACAGTTTATTCACAAAGCTCTTTTGATGAGAAACGAAACGTCTTAAAGCAACCAAAGAAATCCAGTTGCCTTCGTTTTGGATTACCATGACCTGACTGAGAACCTTCACCAGCACATCTCTTCTGTTTGTTAGCTATGCCTCTCACCAACTCTGCCCCATCTAACAAGAGGAAGACCGCCAGTAAGATCATCACCGACCTGTCCCACATCAGCCAAAACGGTAAACACACACACATGCAAGCATGCACACACACACGCACGCACGCACGCACGCACGCATGCACACACACACACACGCATGCACACACACACACACACACACACACACACACACACACACACACACACACACACACGCACGCACGCACGCATTCATGCACGCGCGCACACTCTGCCTAGTCTTCTCATGTAGACAGATCTGCATGGGTGTGAATTATTACATGTGGTTGTATGTTGCCACAATTAAACAAGAACACACTTGTTCCAGGCAGTAACAAAATATCTGACAGGCATGCGGCAACTCCTGGACAGCAGTGGATCATTATCAGGTGGCAAAGCAGCCACAAACCTGTCACCATTATGGGCAACACAAAATACCAAGATGGTGTTGCTGTAAAGAAGTGCCAGTACTCCCTTTTGGAGACTGTGTGAGCCATAAGTAAGAACAAAGTAGTAGTCAGTTGTGGTTTCTGCAGGCAATTTCTCTAAGCAAAGAGTTACCTTCTCACTGCCATTCCATGAGTGTCATGGCTGTTGCCAGTTACTGATCAGTGCCAGAAGATTCTAGATGACAAGCAAAGACAAATCATACACAGTACATTGTCATATCTGATGCTTCTTGGGTGTTTTACAGTAGGGAGCATTTATTCCACTTATTATGGTTCATTATGTTTACTCATGTTGAAACTTCATTGAAGATAGTCATAATAAGCCAGTTAGTTTCATAGTATAGTTGTAATAGTTTGCTGCGTGGTTGGCTGCACTAACAGACAAGGGTGTAAACTCAACTTGTCTGTTTTTATAAAACTTTAAAGACAGAAAATTGGATTGGTTGTATTTTTAAATTTGCAGCGATCACGTTTTACTGGGTAAGATTAACGCTTATACATTTCATGAGGAAGACAGGGACTGACTGTGATAGACCTGAAATGATAAATGTGATGTGTTTATATTACTTATTACAGATTTTCTTGATTGCTCAAACACTATAACCAACCTTTTAAACTCAAATTCCTAAACCATAATGCCATTTCCCAAAAGCACACCAAATTCCCTGAACCATACATACTATTCACTGCTTTGACACATGAGTCAAATTTGGTAAACTGTTACAGCAAAACTCTACACAGATATCCTAACATTTTTCAGTGCTAACACCATGTGGTCATTTAGAAGGCACTAACAGTCAATAATGTTACAGTAACTGAAGTCAGCACAGCTTGAGCTCCATTAGAACACAATTATCCAAATGGAAACACAAGGAGTCACAATTTAACACACACCAATCAGAACCTTTGATAAAAGGGCCCAAATCAGCTCATTCAGGTTTGAAACAATGGATCCAAAGAGCTGCAAAGGAAAAGGTGGAGGAGGTCTAGGACACCAGGGTGAAGGAGGTAGAAGAGATGGAAGAGGAAAAGGAGGTGGAAGAGTTGGAAGAGGAGGAAGTGGAGGAGGAGGTGGAAGGTCAGCGTGGAGGGAATGTCACTGTGCGCAGCCATCGGCCAACGAGGGGTACTCCACCGCCATGCCATTCTAGGACCTTAACACTCAGCTTCTCCTTGCTTTTCTTGATGGGCTAAAACAACATCTGCTCCAGCTGGACTACAGGGAACCAGCAGAGCTAGAGCAGTCTCACTACATTGTTTTTTGGGATGATGTCAGCTTCCATCACGCTGCTCTGGTGCACGAATGGTTTACCAATAACCCAAGGTTATCTAACATCTTTTTGCCTGCATACTCTCCCCTTCTAAACCCAATAGAAGAGTTTTTTTCAGCATTGTGGTGGAAACTGTACGACAGAGAACCTTATGTCCGTGTTGACCTCCTCCAGGCCTTGGAAGAAGCCTGCTTCGATATCTCAGTAGATGCATGCCAGGGGTGGATCAGGCAAGCAACAGGATTTTACCCCCGCTGTCTGGCTGGGGCCAAGATAGCCTGTGATGCAGATGAGACTCTCTGGCCTGACCCACACTAAGGACAGGATGCTGAGGTGGAATAATGGTTTTGGTGTGTGTTGTACTGTATGGTACGTGAATAAAAATGTGCCACTGTATATACATTGGTTGCATCTTTTGTATTAATGTAAAAAGGTTTTTGTGGGGAAGAACCACAAGCAACATAACTTGCCAGTTTTCAAAATGTTGTTTGGAATTTATTGCACCAATGTCTAAGACTGTGTTGTAGTGTGTGTGTTTTTGAGGCCTGTGTGTGATGTCTGTGGGCAAAGTCTGGTTTTTCAGCAAGAGTGAATGGTTTAGAGTGTAGAGCTTCATTTTGACCAGAAAATATGATGTTTGGAAAATTGGGTTATAGATTTGTGTTTACTGTTAGGAAAATGTGAAGCATAGTTTCAAGAAATGTGTTTAAGCAATGGAGAAAAACTGTAAGTATTGATAATTCTATATTGCACCATGCCACGTGTTAACGTCCACTATAATGAATTGTGAGAAAATGATTTATTATATTATTATTGGTCTAATAGGATTACATGTGTGAAAATTATGTAATTTATTCAGCATGGTGAGGGTTAGGGTTGTTGTTATGAGATATGTTGTGTTGCCCTATGTGAGAGTAGCAGCTTAACCCAGTGGTGACAAAAGCTGTTAGGGATCCAAACTTTTGATAGTTTTATTTATTTATCAGCTCCTGTGTAAAGTGAAACACTGCTTATCACATAGTGTTATAAATACAGAGAGTGAATTCTGGCAAAGTTGTCAACTTGTTTACATAAGTGAACAGCAGCAGGGACAACGTAAGTCAAAGTTTGTAAGCTAGTGAACAGCCTAGGGTCCCCCAGGTGGGGGACCCTGTGATGTTAGTTCCTTAACAGGCCCAAAACAACCCTCACACTACAGAAGAAATAATAATAATTCCCATCAAATTACAGTTTTTTTCGATTGCTAAAACACGTTTTTCAAAACTGTACGTTTCTTTCAAAACTGCACACACAAAACCCCAAACATAACACACAAACAGCTTTATTCTGAAGGAACCGTTTGCGGTCAGCTGTAGCATGCAACAGGTTTTGACAGCTTGTCAAAAGATGTGATGGGAGAAGAGTTTTCCTCCAATGGCCAGTCAGAGTTAGGCTCAACTGACTCACTACAACTGAGTTCTGTTTTGATAATCGCCAAATTTTGATTTACTGACAAATCAGAATCTTACATGTAAAGAGGTTTTTGCCAACAAACCTCAGAAACTACACCTCATAGATACAGGAGCTCTGATTTGTGGAACAGAAAGCAATGTGTCATGAGATTAGTTTAACCTTGTCATCGTCATGTGTCTGAGTATGTGAGCTGTCAGTAGATAATGATTCACTTGTTAAATCAAACTTTAATAATAATGCATTGAACTTATATAGTGCTTTTCTAGACACCCAATGATGCTTTCACACACTCTCACATTCACACACTGCTAGTGATGGTAAGCTACTTGTAGCCACAGCCGCCCTGGGGAGGTCTGACAGAGGCGAGGCTGCCATTTGGCGCCGTCGGCCCCTCTGACCACCACTAACACAGGCAAGTTGGGTGAAGTGTCTTGCCCAAGGACACAACAGCAGGATACCCCTGGCGGGAGCTGGAATCTAACCCATGACCCTCCGATCATGAGACAACCCGCTCTACCACCTGAGCTACTGCTGCCCACACAACATGCCTACTGATCACAACATAATAATATTCATTTCGACTTCAGTGATAAAAGCACAGATTAATCAAACATTGTTATTATTCTTCAGCCATTATTATTCATTCAACTATATGATTATTTACGTATTCCATTGCATCATTCAGTATTCGTTATTGTAACAGTTCATTTTTATAAAAGTTCATTCTTCTTGTTCTGTGAAGCAAAGCAGATACAGATGAGAGGAAACTTGAGAGGGACCTTGGTCCGGCAACAGTATCTTTCTTGCAGATTAAAGGCTCCAGTTAAGACTTATGTCTCCATATGACCGGATACTGAAGAGGTCAAACTGTAGGTGAAAAACTGACCATTTCTGGACGCTACATAGGGTTGAAAAAAATCATACTGGCAAGTGTGGTTAAAAAAGAAGAAAAAAGTTACTGCCCCAACCAGGATGCAAAGCTGCACAAAGCTTCGTGCCAGTTTGGCATTCTGACCACTCGACTAACATGTTTGTTACATGACAATACTCGCCTAACACACAAATCCTGTGCTGACCAGTGAAGGCCAGTTTCAGATCAGAGACTAGCTTCCAGGAAAGGAGAAGGGCCTTGTGATGCAACATTTTTCAATTGCTGCTTTATAGGATTTTCAAAATAAAGCTCAAAATTTGCAGCTGAAACAGGAAAATGCATTAATGCAGCCATAAATGGGATTTTTTTTCTCAAGGAAATATCAATATTGCATGGTAAAATGCTCCAAAAAGTGGATTTTCCATGATATGGCCCCTTTAATATAGCACAGATTATCAAGAAAAATCAGCAGTTAAAACCACTTTGGTCATGTGCACAAATCTGTCGTTAAACAATCCACTGCCATCTTTTTCTTTATTTGCTTGTTTGTTCTGACCCAGTCCTCCTGCTGTCCCCTCTGCAGCCACATCTGTATGTTTCCAGTTTGTTTTCAGTCAGTAAGTCATTCAGCTAATCCAGCTTATCCCCTATTTTGCTCCAGTTAATGCCAACACATCTCTCCATCATCCCTGCCACTGTGTCACTCTGACTTTTATCAGTCATCCATCTGTCCTCTCTTCTCTGTCAGTTTGTCCAGTTTCCTCCCCATCAGCAGCCAACACTTGTTTCTCATTCTTCTCAATCAACACTAATAAATATCCCCTCGGGAGACTTTGCTCTGCTCAGCATCATCGATATTTCTCTCTGACCCTCTCACTCATACACACACCGGCCTGATTTATGGCGCTTTGCTAACAGCTCTCTGCAGCGCTGCAATGCCAACTTCCAGCTTTACAGATGAGTTTGTGACTCTGTGTGTGGGTTAGTGGCTGAACTCCAGGTGTTATGAGGGATTTCAGGGTGTATGCATTAGATGAGGAGAGCGTTTTATAAGGAGCACTGTGGAGCAGTAAAATCCATCAGTAACAGAGAGGAGAGGCCATGTGTGATGAGGGTTTCCCTTCATAAATAAGATATAATAAATAAACTGCAGAGACATTCCCTGATGCCCTCTTCTTCTATATTACCTTGGCCTAATGAACCTCACAACTCCCCCAGCTACACCCACTAACACCACATGACAGATTGTTTACAGCCAAACTTCAGAAGATAGCATTTCCTCTGCAGCACTTTAAATCCTTCATTTAGCTGATTGTAACTGTCAGAATATCTTCATGAATCTTCTTAAATGGATGCTAACTGTAATAATCAAGTTTGCTACTTGTATAAATGATTTTCAATAATCAGAAATGTTTAGTTTACTTTTGAAAACTAAGATTTAAATGAAACTCACAATCAGATCACTGGAGAAATATTTAAAATAAAGTAGAACAGGGTTTTTATTCACAATTAAAAAAAAAGAAAGAATCTTTAAAAAATGGGTCTTTAGGATTTGGATGTAATATCATTCAGCACACACTAAAATTGTTCCATGTGGTAAATGGCCTGTATTTGACATAGCGCCTCCTAGAGTTCTACAACCCCCCAAGTTGCTTTACAACACAGTCATTCATCCATGCCATTCCTCCTCACTCACCAGTAAACATCCAGGGAGCAGACATTGAGGTGGTGGATACCTTTAAGTACCTGGGTGTTCATCTTAACAGCAAACTGAACTGGTCCAACAACACAGATGCTCTGAGTAATAAAGGCCAAAACTGCCTCCACCTCCTGAGGAGGCTCAGGTCCTTTCAGAGTTATTTTCCCATCTTCTAAAATCATTCTATCACTCTGTGGTCTGTTGGGGTGCAGGCAGCTCTGACCGAGACAAGCTAGTTAACAAAGCTAGCTCGGTTCTGAGCTGCCCACTGGATTTAGTCGAGATGTGTGACCAACACGTTCTCACTCCCAGCGCGTCAAAAACAAATGCTTGGTCAGCCACCCTCCGCGTCAGACCCCTGACGCCAAAAGTTATGTGTGTAGCGTTATGAAGCTTATAATGGTCTGCCCTTAACAGCTGCCCCTTCACACAGTAACATCACCAAGGTCGGACGCTTGGTTCAGTATGATTACATTCCAGAAGAAGAGAAGAAGAAAGCTTTTAATTAATTAATCAAAGTACTTTATTTGTGATAAGCTAATCAAAGCATATGTTGATCATTAATAATCAGGTGAATGATCTGTAAAATAAAGATGTCATGAGTTATGTGTTTAATGAATAAACAGGACTGCACCAGACAGACTGATATACATTACCATGGAAACGCATGACACATTATTCTCAACCAATCAGAACTTTCGTCTGTGGTAGGGCAGAATCTGGTTTGTTTATGAAAGTAGTCCAATCCGGTTTACTAAGATTTATAAACAACTGGGAGATATAAAAGAAGGCAACGCCATTTTAAGTTCAGTTCCACGTTAACATCAGCTCTGTTCGATCCGAGCTCCAAAGGAGTTACATCATACTCTCAACATTGTTTTCAACCAGCTCTCAATCCATCACCGCAAAAGAGGAGTACAGAATGGCCAGCTGTACTTCCTGTTTTAAGCTGAGAACTGTCAAGCTGGAGATTTCCGTCGTTTGTACCAACGAGACGATGTTCCTTCAAAATAAGAGTGAACTTGCTGACGCCTGCCGACTACTACCGGAGTCATCCTCAGACGGGCTTTGTAGTGCTGCGACCGCTGTTCCACCAGCTCCAGTACAACCGAGGTCTTAGGACCTGGCAATTCCTGATCTACACGGGAGACTCCATACGGTACGTGGTCACGGCAATATGGCGGCTCATGTCATCAGCTTCTGAAGCCTCGTGGTAGCCTAGTCATAACAAACCAGATTCGCTATGTCAGCCTAGAGATTCTGAACAAAACACACACACACACACCAACACGAAACATCTAAATCCATATGCATTCATCATTGAGATAGTCCTGGTAGATTGTAAGAATTTATAATTATAGAAATTAAAGATTCTTAAACGATCCCAACTCTCTCTCTCTTTCTTGTCTCTCAGTCAATACAGAGTGTTTAAGTAAACTCCCTGATGATAAAAACAACCACTTCTGATTGATTACTTAGATCTAATTACAGTGTATAAATATACAAAATCAGATCATTAAATTATCTAATTACAGTGTATAAATATACAACTTCAAATCATTACATGTGCGAAAAGGGGTTTTCCCTTTTCTAACTGCAGATCCCAATGCAGCATAAAACTGACACGCTGGGATGTCTGCTGATGCGGCACCGAACCAGCTCATTTAACCGCACCTAAACCTTAACGTTTCACTATTTATAACCTTCCCCTCTCCCTCATCCTAACCTTAACCCTCTTGCTACCTAAAACGTCACTCTCACTACATTCTGACTGTGAATTTTCATATTTGCCGCCCAAGGGGAATGTAAGAACATACCATCTGGCGAGGGGGAGGTTACAAATACCCTCTACTTTTCACCTCCACCTTGGTAGTTGAAACCTCCCCCTCGCATTGGCTCCGTCCAAACCCGACCAATGACGAGGCGGCTCCCACCGTTCACTTCATAGAGCCGGCTTTCAGAGCGACCGACACATCACTAACGTGTTAGCTGGCAAGATGGTTAAGGTTAGGATAGGGGTGAGGGGAAGGTTAAATAACAAAAGGATAAGGTTAGGGTGAGGTACAATGAGCTTGTGTGGTGCCCTGGCTGCGAACATCCCATTGCATCAGTTTCACGCTGCATTAGGATCTGCAGTCAGAAAAAAGAAAAACCCTTTTCGCACATAAGTGACGAAAAAGGGCACTTTTGGCGTCAGGGGTCTGACGCAGAGGGTGGCTGACCAAGCGTTTGTTTTGACATGCTGGGAGTGAGAATGTGTTGTTTTTCCCTATTCCCACCCAGAGGATGCATCGGACCCTGATGCTGCTGAATTCGACCTGGGCACCAAGATAAAGACGCCCAAAGATGTAATGCTGGAGGAGCTCTCCCTGCTGAAGAACAAAGGATCCAAGATGTTCAGGATGAGGCAGCAGAGAGTGGAGAAGTTCATTGTGACCAATGAGAACATGGTGAGGGTAGACTAAACATGCACCACAGGATTTGTGATATGTGCACTCAGGTGATCTGTTGAAGGTTTGTATTCTGTTTCCACTTTCCAGCAGAACCTCCAGAACCTGCTGATGTCCCCTCCCCCTGTTCCACCAAAGCCTACAATGCCAAAAGAAGAAAGTAAGCTCAAGCATTTACTCTTTCTGCTCTTTTTGACATTTACTGTCAGGTAGCATTTTTTAAAAAGCATTGTCGTCTGTGTTTCAGATGTGGAAAAGTCAGTGAATGAAGAGGCAGAAAAGACAAAGAGGAGGAAGGAGTATGTACGTACTTATGTGTCACCATGGGAACGGGCCATGCACAACAATGAGGAACTGACAGCCACCATGAAGCCTCTGATGCCAGGACCCATCCAAATCCACCTAGAACTGCCTCAGTATAAGAGCTTCAACAGGTACACACACACACACGCACGCACGCACACACACACTGTTCAGTAACTTCTTCAGCATTATAGTCATGTTTAAACTATGAAAAATATCTGTTCACACATCATAATAAAAAGTGTCTGAATTGAGTGTGAAGAAAAAAATGTCACAGTGAGTTTTTTTCCTTTTGCAAATGTAAAAAACTGTTTTGTACGTTTTCTTTCAACATTGAAACTTACAGATGGAACTACAAAACTAAAAAAAAAAACAGAATTGTGGTGCAAAAGTTCATTTATGTCAGTCAATCAACTTAAAAGGTGAAACTAATATGAGACACACTCATTCCATACAAATCCAGATATTTCAGCTTTTATTTGTTATAACTGTGATGATTATGACTTACAGCTGATGAATGCCCCACATTCAAAATCTCAGACAATTAGATTATTGTGAAAAGGTTCAATATTCTAGACTCATAGTGTCACACTCTGATCAGCTAATGGGTCCTAAACACCTGCTGAGGGTTTCTGAGCCTTTCGATGGAATCTCAGTCTAAGTAGAAATATATCATATTCTGATTTTTTGAGTTTCACCTGTAAAAATCCAGTCCAATTCAGTTCAGTTCAATTCATTTCAATTCGAGTTTATTAGGCACTTCACAAAGTAAACATTCCAATACAGTTCAGGTCATTAAGCCAATCAGTAAAAGTTTCTTATATAAGGAACCCAGCAGATTGCATCCAGTCACCGACTTGTGTCAGTATAAGCGAGTAATAATGAAGATGGTGGAGAAATTCAGCACATTTATGCATTCAGAATATTTCCTGTGTTAGCAAAATCTAGCTACTTTTATTCCCCAAAACACCAAACACGACCAAAAACCTAAACATCATCAGACTCAGAACCATCTATTTTTTATGCATTTATTTAACACAACAGAATTCTGACTTCGGTCTTTAGAGATCAGGTTTTTGACATTTCAGGCTGTAATGGCCTGAAAACAGGCAGGTGAGATTATCCAGCAGCAAGAGAGACTAGGCTCTGGATTAGAATCAGTTGATGAAAAGCTCAAAACATCACAGTGTAGATTAAACAAACCAATGGGAGGTCCTGCTAAGTTTTTCCCCAACAAGTCAGGGTTTTGGAGTTATAGACAGAGACGGAACTTCATGCACAAAAAGCGTATTTCCTTTTAATCTGCTGAACTTCCTGGTAAACTATTACTGGGTTTTAAAACTGTGGGTAACAAGCAATAAAAAAATATTCATGAGTTTCAGTGAGTTGATTATTGCTACATTTTGGTAAATGGTAAATGGTCTGTATTTGATATAGCACTTTCTAGAGTCCAGGAACCCCCCAAGGCACTTTACAACACAATCAGTCATTCACCCATTCACACACACATTCACACACTGGTGATGATGAGCTACATAGTAGCCACATGTTGCCCTGGGGCTAACTGACAGAGGCGAGTCTGCCGTACACAGGCCCCACCGGTCAAAATAAATAAATAAATAAACACTTAACCACCTAAATATTATTTGTATGGAGTCACTAATGGGTCTTCACATGTGAAATCGCACCATTCATAACGTTTTGTTGTATTTTGATATTTTTAACTTTAATCCAGGCATTTAAGGAGGCAAACACAAAAGACACCTCAGATTGGTACTTATTTATAACTAATATTATCTGCTACGAGTTTAAAGTGTGTTTCAAATTCCATCTTTGTCACAAGAATGAATTATGTCTGCAAACTCAGGTTTGGTGTATTAAATGGCAAAAAGGTTTAGGGTTTGTTTATTTAAGCACCTGACCTAAAAAGTGTTGAAAAATGTTGATTTCCTGGTCGTTGGACTGCATGTTAAAAGTTAGTTGAACACTGTGGGAAAGCTAACAATGTTGTTTGCTAAAAATTAAACAAATTTTAGAAAACCTCAAGGCATAGTGAACTAAATGTTGGGTGTATGGCTACAATATTTATTTGAGCAGAGGAAAAAATATAAAATGAGCAGAGGAAACCCAGCTACTGTCATTCTACTAAAGAACTCAGTCCTTCTGCAAAACATTTTATAACTGAACACCCTTTCATAATGTCAGTCACTCAGTAAAAGGGAACTTGTGTTTCTCGTTGTGTCCATAAGCTCAATAAAAAAAGTCTTAACGCGTATGTTTGCAGACAGACGTGTATCTTCTCAACACTTTTCATCCTCAGGATGGCGCTGCCCTATGGCGGCTATGACAAGGCTTCCAAGATACTGACCTTTGAGCTCCCAGAGACCAATGCTGCTAACGAGGCGCCGGAGCCTCTTCCCACCCAGCAGGCTGACATCAGCTCACGGCCCTCGTTCAACCGCACGCCCATCGGCTGGGTGTGCAGCGAGGACAACTCACACATCCACACGGACCCGGAGGTCCCCTTTGACGGGGAGACAGATGACCTGTGAACACACACACAGACACGAGCATATTTACAGCACCTGCAGTCAGAAACACGCACCCAGAAACGGTCTATGAAAAGACACATTTGCCTGCTTTAAGACATGATTCAGGGTAAGGCCCGTTTAAACACACAATTCAGTTTCCTTTTAACCAATTGTTTGGAAATGACTCAGTGGAAAAGGACTACTTATTTCTGCATCAACCTTTGTGAATCTGATTTAGCATGCTGTGAGCTGGTGTCAGCTCTGGGTGATTAGCAACAGAGAAGCACGCTGCACTCTTAAAACTATGTAAATGTGCAATAAATGCCCCCTTTACACAATGCCTGGTAACTTTTTATTTTGCTGTTCAACTTGGGACATCTAGGTCCAATTCCTTGCTGTTCCCCAACACCTTTCTGATGCCAACAATTCAGTTTTCTATAATTTACAACTTTGTTTTTCTCCTGAAACAGTCAAATTATAAGTTTCCTATAAAGCTTTGAAAATCCCCTTGAGCTTTATTTTGGTTATGTGTTGTAGGATGTTTGATACAACATATGTTAGATGAAAATAAAAATCAGCTTGAAGCTCAACACAAATGTTTTACCAGCTAAAAAGCTAAATAAAACTCTATTTTTCCACAAAGTAATTTACAACAGTAAACAGGGAGTCAGGAGTCCAGCTCTAAAGGGAACTTTTCCAGCACAAGAATCTGATGAACAGAATTTTTAACTAAATGAAATTTTCTATAATTAAAGGCAGTAATCACAAATAGGTCAGTTTATGAATTTACAATTTCATATACATAATTTGAACATGAACTTTTTTTAAGGTTTTTTCCTATTCCTCAAAGATCCAAGCTACATCCGTTATTGTGTCCTCAAGTTTATTTATTTAGAAAACTTTGTAGATCATAAAGCCACAGATAAACTTTAGGGGGAAAAGTCATGAATTCTTTCTCAACAGTTTTCTCCTGTTAATAAACAAAAACAGGGTCCTTCGTGGTTTCCCCGACTGTCTCTGAAAACTTCCAGACACCCTGCAGGTGTAAGCGCAATATTCAAACAGAAAGTATTTGAAATTAAGCTTCAAAATAAATCTTGAAATGTGGTTTGCAATCAGGGTCATGTTCCACATGTTTTTAATGATTCAGAAAACAATCCGTCCTTAAACTTCTTGCTTCGAATTTAATAGAACCAATTATGTCTGCAAATCGCTGACTGTAGTGGTTTGGAAGGGAAACATTTCCCACCAAAAGATGTAATGTCAGAAAATTTCAGAAGCATGTAAATTGAGTGGAATGTTGTACATGAGACAGGCAGATGAAACATCTCAATTCAATGCTGGCTGAGCTACCTGCTACAACCATCCAGGCACGCTACCAGGCTTAGGTAGAGCTACTTGCCAAGAGAAGAGTTTCTGTAAGGCTTGGAAGGAGGGTGGGGACCCAATATACTTCGTCGTCTTCGTCTTCCTCCGCTTATCCGGGTCCGGGTCGCGGGGGCAGCATCCCAACTAGGGAGCTCCAGGCCGTCCTCTCCCCGGCCTTGTCCACCAGCTCCTCCGGCAGGACCCCAAGGCGTTCCCGGACCAGATTGGAGATGTAACCTCTCCAACGTGTCCTGGGTCGACCCGGGGGCCTTCTGCCGGCAGGACATGCCCGAAACACCTCCCCGGGGAGGCGTCCAGGAGGCATCCTGACCAGATGCCCAAACAACCTCAACTGGCTCCTTTCGATCCGGAGGAGCAGCGGTTCTACTCCGAGTCCCTCCCGAATGTCCGAGCTCCTCACCCTATCTCTAAGGCTGAGCCCGGCCACCCTACGGAGGAAACTCATTTCGGCCGCTTGTATCCGCAATCTCGTTCTTTCGGTCATTACCCAAAGCTCATGACCATAGGTGAGGATTGGGACGTAGATCGACCGGTAGATCGAGAGCTTGGCTTTCTGGCTCAGCTCCCTCTTCCCCACGACAGATCGGCTCAGCGTCCGCATCACTGCAGACGCCGAACCAATCCGCCTGTCGATCTCCCGATCCCTCCTACCCTCACTCGTGAACAAGACCCCGAGATACTTAAACTCCTCCACTTGAGGTAGGACCTCTCCCCCGACCTGGAGGTGGCAAGCCACCCTTTTCCGGTCGAGAACCATGGTCTCAGATTTGGAGGTGCTGATCCTGATCCCAGCCGCTTCACATTCGGCCGCGAACCTACCCAGCAAGAGCTGAAGGTCAGAGCTGGATGAAGCTAGGAGGACCACATCATCCGCAAAAAGCAGAGACGAGATTCTCCTGCCACCAAACTCGACACACTCCACACCACGGCTGCGTCTAGAAATTCTGTCCATAAAAGTGATGAACAGAACCGGTGACAAAGGGCAGCCCTGGCGGAGTCCAACCCTCACTGGGAACAGGTCCGACTTACTACCGGCTATGCGGACCAAACTCACGCTCCTCTGGTAAAGGGACTGAATGGCCCTTAACAGAAAGCCACCCACCCCATACTCCTGGAGCGTCCCCCACAGGGTGCCCCTGGGGACACGGTCATAAGCCTTCTCCACATCCACAAAGCACATGTGGATTGGTTGGGCAAACTCCCATGCCCCCTCCATCACCCTTGCAAGGGTATAGAGCTGGTCCACAGTTCCACGGCCAGGACAAAAAACACATTGCTCCTCCTCTATCTGAGATTCAACTATCGATCGGACCCTCCTCTCCAGTACCTTGGAGTAGACCTTTCCAGGGAGGCTGAGGAGTGTGATCACCCTATAGTTGGAACACACCCTCAGGTCACCCTTCTTAAAGATGGGGACCACCACCCCGGTCTGCCACTCCCTAGGAACTGCCCCCAATGACCACGCAATGTTGTAGAGACGTGTCAACCATGACAGCCCTACAACATCCATAGCCTTGAGATACCCAGGACGAACCTCATCCGCCCCCGGGGCTCCGCCGCTGTGTAGTTGTTTGACTACCTCAGCAACTTCTGCCCCCGAGATCGGACAGTCCATCCCCAGGCCTCCCGGTTCCTCCTCGGAATGCGCATTGGTGGGATTGAGGAGCTCCTCAAAGTATTCCTTCCACCGTCCGACTATAGCCTCAGTTGACGTCAGCAGCTCCCCATCCCCACTGTAAACAGTGTGAGCGAGTTGCTGCCTTCCTCTCCTGAGGCGCCGGACAGTTTGCCAGAACCTCTTTGGAGCCGATCGATAGTCTTTCTCCATGGCCTCACCAAACTCCTCCCACGCCCGAGATTTTGCCTCGGCAACTGCCACTGCTGCACTCCGCTTGGCTATCCGGTACCTGTCTGCTGCCTCCGGAGACCCACAGACCAGCCACGCCCTGTAGGCCTCCTTCTTCAGCCTGACGGCTCCCCGAACCTCTGGTGTCCACCAGCGGGTACGGGGGTTGCCACCACGACTGGCACCGGCCACCTTACGACCACAGCTAGCAACAGCCGCCTCGACAATCGCAGAGTGGAACAAGGCCCACTCGGACTCAATGTCCCCCACTGCTCTCGGGACGTGGTCAAAGCTCTGCCGGAGGTGGGAGTTGAAGACCGTCTTGACAGGTTCTTCTGCCAGGCGTTCCCAGCAGACCCTCACTATGCGTTTGGGTCTGCCAGGTCTACGCGGCATGTTCCCTTGCCATCTGATCCAACTCACCACCAGGTGGTGATCAGTTGACAGCTCCGCCCCTCTCTTCACTCGAGTGTCCAAAACATACGGCCGGAGGTCAGATGATACGACTACAAAATCTATCATCGACCTGTGACCTAGGCTGCCCTGGTACCAAGTGTACCGGTGGGCATCCTTATGTTCGAACATGGTGTTCGTTATGGCCAAACTGCGGCTTGCACAGAAGTCCAATAACAAAACACCGCTCGAGTTCAGATTAGGTGGGCCGTTCCTCCCAATCACACCCCTCCAGGTCAAGCTGTCATTGCCCACGTGAGCATTGAAGTCCCCCAGCAGGACAATGGAGTCCCCTGATGGAGCACTATCTAGCACTCGTCCCAGGGACTCCAAAAAGGGTGGGTACTCTGAACTGATATTTGGCCCATAAGCACAAACAACAGTCAGGACCCGTTCCCCGACCCGAAGGCGCAAGGAAGCTACCCTCTTGTCCCCCGGGGTAAACCCCAACACACAGGCAGAGAGTCTCGGGGCTAACAAAAAGCCAACCCCAGCCCTCCGCCTCTCACCCGGAGCAACTCCAGCGAAGTAGAGTGTCCAACCCCTCTCCAGGTCTCGGGTTCCAGAGCCAATGCAATGTGTCGAGGTGAGTCCGACTATATCTAGCCGGTACCGCTCAACCTCTGCCACAAGCTCCGGCTCCTTCCCCGCCAGCGAGGTGACATTCCATGTCCCAAAAACTAGTTTTCTTGTCCGGGGATTGGACCGCCAAGGCTCCCGCCTTGGTCTGCCACCCGATTCGCATTGCACCGGACCCTTCATGTTCCTCCTGCGGGTGGTGGGTCCACAGTTGGACGAGCCCATGTATCCGGTTCGGGCTGGGCCCGGCCGGGCCCCATGGGCGAAAGCCCGGCCACCAGGCGCTCGCTCACGGGCCCCAACCCCAGGCCTGGCTCCAGGGTGGGACCCCGGTAACCCTCCGGGCCGGGTACTCCGACTCTTCGTTTTAACCGCCATGAAAGATCCTTCGAACCGTTCTTTGTCTCACCCTTCACCTAAGACCAATTTGTCATGGGAGACCCTACCAGGGGCACTAAATGCCCCAGACAACATAGCTCCTAGGATCATTAGGGCACTCAAACTCCTCCACCACGATAAGGTGATGGTTCAAGGAGGAGAGTTTCTGTAAGGCTTGGAAGGAGGGTGGGGACCCAATATACAACTATCATAACCAACAAAGATGGGGCCAAAGAAAACCAATGTTGCAGCAATGGAAGAGGAATTAGAAGAGATAAAAAAATCCCTAAATTTCTTAACTTATGACCCACAGAAAATATCAACACAACAAACAACAATTATGGATTTGATGCGGGAATTGAAAGACCTACGGAAAGAAACGGAAGAAAAGGACAAAAAAATAACTGCGTTGGAAAGTCGATTATCAGACTTAGAGCAACTGACCCGAATGAATGATATAATCATCTCAGGAATGGATGTAAAGCCACGCACCTACAGTATGCCAGGGCAGCGGCATCAGATGGAGTAGCAACTGAACGGGATCTGGAGTCAGTGGAGCAACAGGTCGTTGGGTTCATGAACAGCAAAGGAATCACTTTAGACAGTAAAGATGTAGAAGCCTGCTACCTGCTTCCTCGTAAGGATAGACGAGTCAGACCAAGTATCATGTTAAGATTTACAAACAAGAGACAAAAAAACAGCTTTATTCAAACAAGGGAGAAATCTAAAAGGAACACATGTACACATAAACGAACATTTGGCACAAAAAAAACCCAACTCTGAGATTGCCAGACATGCTCAACGACTACGTAAAGAAAATAAGATCCAAGGAACCTGGACATCTGACTGCAGGATATTCATTAAGTTAAATGGAACTCCTGAACAGGCCAAAGTTCTCCAGATCAGGGAATGCTCTGAACTAGATAAGTATATTTGAGATTATAAGGTAACATTCAACCAAACGTACTCACCATGGCTGAGATACCATTTACTGATCTATCCTCATCAGATAATGAAGATGAAGATTATTTTCATGATTTAGATTCAGAAATATTTACACTCAGTGATCACAAACTAACAAATGAATTAAACAATGTAGACCCTGACTTACATTTCTTTAACAAAATCTCTCATAGCTGTAAATATCAAGATGAACAAGTGAAGGTATCGATAAAATCTGATAACATGTCTGTATTACATATAAATTGCAGGAGCCTCTATGCAAATTTTGATAACTTTAAAGAATATTTGAATACATCAGATATGAACTTTAGCACTCTCTGAGACATGGATAAATGAAAATAAATATGGGGATTTTAAATAATTACCAGGTCTACAATCAAAATAGAAACCACAAACTTGGAGGGGGAGTTGCCCTGTATGTGCATACAGATTTGGATGCAAAATTGGTGGAAAGCATGACTACAACCATGGATAATCTGTTTGTATGTGTAACAGTTGAAATAATTATGGATAAAAGGAAAAATGTTCTTATATCTTGTATTTACAAAGCTCCAGGTACTGACATGGAAGTATTCATTAACTATATAGAGAGGTTTTTAAATAAAAGCCAACAACAAAGAAATATTTATTTGTGGGGACTTTAATTCTGATCTATTAAAATCAAAATTACACAGACCTACAGAAATATTCATAAATACCATGTACAGTCTTTCATTATTCCCAGTGATCACTCATCCCACCAGGACCACTGCATATTCCTCTGCTTTAATTGATAATTTTTTTACAAACGTTATGAATACCAGCATATCGAGTGGACTACTTATTAATGATATCAGTGACCACTTGCCAAGAATACAGCACAAACACAGAAAGTAGAAGTGATACTGTAAGAAAGAAAATCAGACTGAGATCTGAACTTTCAATAAGTGTTCTTAACAAAAGCCTTTCGGAACAAAACTGGAACAATGTTCTTGGAGAAAATAATGTAAATGAAGCGTATCAAAACTTTGTTGACATATTTAAAGAACTATATGACAAAGATTGTCCAGCTAAAACCTGTACATATACACCTATAAAAAGAATTAGCCCATGGATGACAAAAGGGTTATTGAAAGCATGCAAAAAGAAAAATACCTTGTATAAAAAACACATGAGGAAGAGAACATTTGAATCGGAAACCAAATATAAGAAATATAAAAATAAATTAATAAATATAATAAAACAATGTAAAAAATTATTATAGAAATTTGATTGAAAGAAATAAAAATTATATGAATGGACTATGGACGGTGTTAAATCAAGCCATTAATAAGGATTTTAACAGAGCTGTTTTCCAAGATTATATAACTGACAGTGAAAAAACAACAAAGATGAACACTATTGTTAATACCTTTAATGACTATTTTGTTAACATCGGACCACAACTTGCCTCTAAAATATCAAAATCAAATAGTGTTGTTGACAGTACGAATACATATAATAATGCACACTCTTTATTTCAATCACCAACAAATGAAAATGAAATCATCAAAATAGTTAATAACTGTAAAAATAAAAAGTCTACTGATTGCAATGATCTTGACATGACTATAATAAAACAGGTAATACTTAATATGGCAACACCTTTAATCCATATCTGCAATTTATCTTTTATAAGTGGAGAGTTTCCCAAATGGATGAAAACAGCAAAAGTCACTCCAATCTATAAAAGTGGAGAAAAACATCAGATCACTAACTATCGGCCGATCACTATACTTCCTCAGTTATCAAAGGAATTGGAAAAACTGTATGTGGAACGCATGAACGGTTTCATTGAAAAATACAACTTACTCAATAATAGTCAATATGGATTTAGACAAAATAGATCAACTGCTCTTAGATCTCATAGAAGAGGTAACCAAAAAAAATGGATCGTAAAATGTATTCTATTGGCATATTTATAGACCTCCAAAAGGCCTTTGATAAAATAGACCATGAAAAACTTTAAAATAAATTACAACAAAATGGGATTAGGGGGATTGCATATAACTGGGTGAAATCTTACTTAACCGACAGACAGCAATATGCACAGATAAATAATCACAGGTCAAGACTGAAATACAAATTGTGGAGTCCCTCAAGGTTCAGTCTTAGGACCACAAAAACGATGCTGTTTGGTAAACAAACTAAAGACATTGAAATCAGAATCAAAATGGACAACAATGAAATAGAAAAGGTAAATGGGTATTGATTTCTGGGAGCGTCAGTTACTCACAATATCAACTGGAGATCTCATATACATGGCATACAAAAGACATTGGCAAAGAACATTGCAATTATGAGAAAATGTAAATTCCTTCTGGACAACAAAGCTCTACTAATCTTGTATTATGCATTTATTCTCCCCCATCTTAGCTACCGCGCAGAGGTCTGGGGTAATACCTACAGTAGCCATTTGGAGGCAGTATTAATGGGCTCGACACACGGGAGGCGACATCGCATCTCCTCCATTCATTTTCAATGAGACATGCGCAACAAAGTGATAATCGCGGGTCTCCCTCCTACCAAGCAAAATGCGAAAAACGTGCGTGTGAAATTTTGCGCTTGTGCACGTGTCGTGCACAGGCAACCCAGCGACGCGATCCCAGAAAGTTGAAACATTTTCAACTTTTCATCGCTGTCGCTCGGACGAGGACCAATCAACGGAGGTTTCATTCACTGACCAATGAGCGGACAGGATGCTCCGTACATCTCCGAGCAAACATGGAGAAGTTGATTATTATTATGTTTTATTTGGTAAAATCAGAAGTAAGATTTCACATAACTCTAGCAGAACCTTGTGAAACATCATATCTACCACTTTTTTAAACTCTGAACTGCTTAAATAACCTTAATTCCCTCCAACCTGACACAGCCAAGCAAAACAACGGAAGTTTCGATTTCGCCATTTAACAGAACGCGTAGACGGCTTTGCCGCTGGCCGCTGCCGCGGATCGCCTCCCGTGTGTCAGGTAATAAAAGCAACAGCGACAAATTTCGCTGATCGCGGTCGTTTGTCGCCTCCCGTGTGTCGAGCCCATTAGACTTTAAAAAAAAGCTATCAGGATTGTACATAATGTTGGTTTCACAGACCATACTAATACACTTTTCATGAAGTCTAAAATCTGAAAACTTGAAGATCTAGTTAACCTAAAGTCAATGTTAATTATGTACAAAGCAAGACACAATCAATTACCAATCAATATTCAACAGCTGTTTTTTGATAGAGAGGGTGGATACGATTTGCGGGGATCAAATAATTTCAAGGTGGTATGTGCCCGCACAGCCCTCAAAACTCACTGCATATCCAGAAGAGGTGTTAAGCTTTGGAATGGTTTAGGTAACAACTTACAGAGTGCTGCTAGTCTCCTACTATTTAAAAGACAATATAAGATGACTGTTATTGAGAAATATGTTGAGAATATGTGATGGAAAAGCTTCTTGGTTTTATTCTGACTATGTTTTGTTATATAAAAGAACAGTACAAAATATGAAATTGAATAACAAAATATGCATGAAAGGTTCATTAACAAAACATTTACTGTCAAAAAGTTTAATATTGTAAATGGTACAATATTGTAATGTGGGGTAGGTGCACATAAGCTTCTTTGCCTCAGCCTACTCCGTTTGAGCATTGTTGTTGTAATGTTGTGAAATTTGAAAGAATACAACAAATGTAACTGCTCAATGAATGTGCTAAATAAATAAATAAATAAATAAATAAATAAATAATAAATTATTAGAAAAATCAAAGGTTAGAGATTTCATGCTTTAATTGGTATAACTGATATATTTACTTTTTGTTATACAATTGTGTATTTAGGAATAAATATCTTTGATTTCAGAGGTTCAGAACATTATAAAGATATAACAAAACATCCTCTGGTCCTATCATGTTTTAGGTATGCAGAAGTGGTTCAGTTCACATTTATTTCTAGGGGACATTATAAACAAATAACTGAAAAGTTTAGCTAATTTGTCAAAAGTACTAAGGTAAACAAATGCAGTAAAGATTTATAGACATTAACAAGTAAGATAAAGTAACTAAAATGCACAACAATGAAACAGATATTCATTACTAAAACCTTTAAATGCAAAAGCATTATAGAAATTCAAAAGCTAGAAACATAAATTAACAATGATCAGATGGAGCTTTGTGTCATGAAAATGATGCGTTGGTTGTTTAAAAACATTATTGGATAAATTATGGCACCAACATTGTTCTACCTGCGGAGAGAGAGGAGTGTCCAATACCCAGACTGCAGCCCGCCGTGACCTTTCACCTCTCTGTTGACCTACTGGCGCGGCTCCTGGTCCAGACAGGAAGCAGATGTCCTCTCCGTGTCTCACGCAGAGAGACAAGAACGACACCAGGTGAAGGTGAAAGATCAGTCAGGTGAGGCCGCGCGGACCGGGTGACGTCATATCAGCAGCATCCTCGAGCTCAGTCAGCTCGCCACGCGCCCAGGAGGCGGCGGCATCGGGCCGAACCATAAAGCATAAACGAGAGAGCTACGTCACTCAACCGAGCTGATGATGGGTCGGTATCGCGAGAGGCGCTTGATGGCGCTGGACTGGTGGGGGCTGGATGCGCACATGCACGGCTCGCCCTCTCTGAGCCGTTGGATCACACGTAAGGACACGCGACCGGACCAAGGCGGACCGGAGAGAGGAAGAACTCGCACGGTCCGGGCTTTGCTGCTGTAGCGACCAGACGGGACTCAATGTGACCTCAGCGGACTGAGAAGGTGTGTGTTCGTCTCTGTATGTGTGTGTGTGTGTGTGTGTGTGTGTGTGTGCAAGTTTAGAGCATCAGCCAGATGTGATCCTCTCCAGATGTGACAGACAGTCCCCATGATGTCATTCTGCTATCCTCCATCAGCATCAGCAGGGATCTGCTGTCAGGTTGTGGTTCTATCAGGTGTGTGTGGGGTCAGTAACCCCCCACCACCCCTCATGCAGTTCGGTCTTTACGCATACTGTCCGTTTAGTTACAGGTGTTACCGTTCAGCCTGCCCCAACCGCTTTGCTCAAGCGCTCACTCCGTGCGCGTGGCTCTAAGTTGTGCGCACTTGGCAGTGCTCGGGTCCATGAGTAAGGACTTGTTGATGGATGACCGTGAGTCCACAGCAGCCTCTCTCTGCAGCCGGTTCCCGCTCCGCTGTCACCGCTCCCGGCGGCAGATAGTGATTTAAAGTTGCGCCTTCGATCCGCGTGATTGATGACTTGGCCCAGCCCATAGCACCTTCAAATTATGGTGACACGCTTGCCTCGCGCACTAACACGTGAGTTGCTGCTCCATACAAGAAAAAAAAAACTGTCTTATTTTGAAAGGATTTTTTTTAAACTTTGAGTGCAAGAAGTTGATTCTTTCACCTTTTTGTCGGTTTCTTCCCTGAGCTGAACCCAAACATGTGCTCACAACATGAGTCACACACACACACACACACACACACACACACACACACACACACACACACACACACACACACACACACACACATACACACACACACACATACACACACACACACACACACACACACACACACACACACACACACACACACACACACACACACACAGTAAGGCACTTTCAACCTGAGCTGAAATGTCGCATGACATTTAAGTTTTATTCTGAAACGAAACACAAGTCTGCATGGTGGAGTAGTTGTTAGCACTGGGTTCTCACAGCAAAAAGGTTGCAGGTTCAAAACTTGGTTGTGGCTATTCTGCGTGGAGTTGCATGTTCTCCCCATGCATGCGTGGGTTTCCTCTGCGTATCCAGTTTCCCCTACAGATCACAACATGCCCTGTAGGTTCACAATTGTTTGTCACTTTAGATAAAAGTGTCTGCCAAATAAATAAACATAAGAAGGAAGCAGATTAGCGGCAGCTTCCATACTGAGGGTGAAACAGCTCTTGTTCTTTAACTGATGCTTCCATAATTGATGAAACATGACATGAAAAAGACACCCAGCCTTTTACTGTGTGCAGCAGACATACAATCGGAGGTGAGGATGCTTCACTTTCCATCAAACTCATATGTAAACAGTTTAGTTAAGTGGGGTTCTGTAAAAGTTATGAAAAACAGATTTGACCTCATTGAACGACCTCACAGCAGATGTATTTAACAGCTCTAAAGTGAAAAAGGTTAAAGAAGTTCATTTGACAGCGTCATCACTAAAGGCTCTAACATGGTCTTGTGAAGAGGATTGGCTTCATGGCCCAACCATCTCAAAGATCATCTCTCCCTTCTGTTCATGAACAAAGCAGCAACATTAAAATTGACATTCTTTCAGTCCGTACACTTACTTTTTCACACAAGCTATCTGGAAGTTTCTATTTACATAATCTTAATTTAAAAGATGTCAGAGACACAGAGAATCTGTCTGTTAATGCTTTTAAGATAAAATGCAATCAGAATTGGTGCATCCCTATTTGATACTAAATTTAGAGCCCTGATTAGGGCTGCAGTTGTTGAGTATTTTAGTAATCAAGAGTTTATTTTAAATATATTTCTTTGGAGTACTTGGATACTATTGTTTTCAACTTGTTAAAGCTGTGGTTTTCCCTTCTGCCATCCAGTAGAAAAAAAAATCAACTTTATTGTGTTTATTATAGAAAACCCTGTTCAGAACACTAGTTTTTAAATTAGAAAGCTATGAGTCACCATTCTGTGCATGAATTATGTTCATTTATGGCAGACTCACTGGCTTTAGAGGGGGTAAAGTCTGTCTAGCCATAATGTTACTCAGGAAACTACTGTGTACTTGTACTTGTGTACTTGTACTGCGAGCCCAGCATTGATGTTTCATTTGACACACACACCAGTGGTGTGTTTGTTGAATAAGACAATAAAAACAAGTCTAAGTCTAAATGAGAGACCCGGCCTGCTTGATTACAACAGTTACTTCCTTTAACAAGCCTAAAACTTTTAACTGTTTTATTGTGGAAATCTTTCTTTGATGTTGAGTCACTTTGATGGCCGATGAGTTCTTCAGTACATCTGGGATGCTAAGGTCATTGTGCTGGATGTGGAGAGCATCAGCAATTCACGACTCCTTCAGTAAGAACACGTAATTATCATTACTACAGACGGTGTTTTTTATAATCACGTGTAGACAAGCTTGTAGAACTACAAAAATGATGACAGCGTTATGATTGCCTGTTCTTGCAGGAGGATTCAGGATGCTGTCTCTTGCTGCTATCATTGTAAAAAGTCATTGCGTCTGAAGGAAGCCTGTTTTAATCAGGAACACATTTTTACTAAAGAAATGATATGAGGAATCCTTTCAGCCTGACTCAACACTGATATCAGTTTCACATCACACACCGTTCTGCCAGAAACCTGATCATCTGACCAGAAGTGTTGCAGATGTTTTATTTTTTTAATATCTGCTGTAAATTCAACAGCCAGGCCTGTTGTGAAAGAGTTTTCAGGATTCATTCATTCATTCATTTTCCTTTTTCTTAGACTCACTAATTAGTTTAAATCCCCTGAGAGTTTCTCTCATGTGTGACTGATCCCAAACCGTCTCCAGGGACTTTGCTGACATTTAAGCTGAAATGTTTCTGACTCTGGTTTGAGTCAGGCTCCCATAAATGTGGCTGTGAGAGGGTTAAAGCATAAAAAAGTACAGATTAAACAAAGGATGACGGAGGAGGAGAGGAAAATAAAAACATCCTCACATGTCTCTTGTGACCTTTAGAGTACCTTTTCTTTTTCCTGTACCCAATCTTCTTTGACATTTGGCTGTTTAGAGTTCCAACTATTCCCTTTTCTCTTTTTTATTTTCTCACTCCTTAAACTTTCCTTTCATTTTTTGTCATCCCTGCCCAGTCTGCTCCTTTGTTCTCCTCCTGGTCTCCCCTTCTCTCACGCTGTCCTGACCTAAACTGTGAAAACCTCACGTTTCCCAGCATGCATTGTAAATAAGGATGATTATGAAATAACCTAATATTAAGCAGCGTTTCATGCCTTTTTAATGTTTCCTACTAATCGGATTAGGTGTGCACGTGTGACATGAGTTTAATGGTTTGCATCTAGGTTATGGTGTCTGAGTGTGTCTATTTGGTGCCCAGAACTTCTGCCTCTGCTCCCTCATGTATACTTTAGTGTTACACAGTCTTAACGGGACAATGACCTTGAAGCGTCCCCCTCTGCGAATAATAAAGGGATTTCTGCACATGCAGCTGCACGTGTGCGTGTGGATACCGACGTGTATGTTTTCTTTACATCTGAGGAGTGGCGGATGGGTGCACAGAGGGGAGGATGAACCCTGGGCTCTCCCTATTGTCAAAGCAAGGCTATTCGAAGTTACACATAACCCAGTTTCAGGGACACCACTGAATGCGCGTGCATGGGAGGAAATGCATGTGGAGGTTCTGGAAAACTCAAAGGAAAAGGGATGGAGATGAGTGGAGTTGATGAGATAAAGGAGAGAAAAACAACATAGACACAAATGAAATAATGACTCTAATATCAGAAAGATCAAAGCTTCTCTTTGTTACGGGATGAATAAAAAAAACTACTACTGACCTTCTGAGAGGGAGGAGACAGCAGCAGACACAGACTGTTGTCCTCGGGGACAGTATCAGCTCTTTGTAATACTTGCTTGACACGGCTGTCACCGTCACCAGTCACAGTGACACACAGCTGACAAGAGTGACAGGCAGTTACAGGGAAACCCAACACAGGTGTCGGATCATAGCCGTTTATTTTCCTGCAACTCTGAGGTCAGCTTTTTAGCAAATCACACAATTAAACAGGAAAACAAGCTGAAGTGTGCTGTTGTTGGCTGTGGATACAACCTTTCTTCAACATGTGTGGAGACATTTTTCTACATCTAAACTTTCACAGCTTCATCTTGGACCTGAAAATAGAAGCTGGCAGAACGGTTTCACACAGTCTGTTTATGAGCCGTTTCACACAATGTTCCCCCACAGGTGGGACTTTTCTTCCCTTCCAATTATATCATGATTGACGTAGTTGATGTTTTGGTGTTATTGCCAGTTTTGCTATTAAAAAAGCACATTTTAACCCCATGTGGCGCTGTTGAGTTGGCTGTGAGAAAAGCTTTTCACTCAACGGCCAACCCAACGCTCTTTATATATGAAAGAGCGCTAATCCCCACAGACAGAATCCAGAATGTGAGAGTGTTCCTTACAGAGCAGCTTATTTTAAAATAAAAACTGGGATGTATTCAGGGACAGCAGTAGCTCCGAAGGTAGAACCGTTTAATCGGAAGTTTGCAGGTTTGATTAGAGAATGCTGCTGTTGTGTCTTTGGGCAAGACACTTAACCCACCTTGCCTGCTGGTGGTGGTCGGAGGGTCCGGTGGCGCCAGTATATGGCAGGCCTCGCCTCTGTCATTGCGGCCCAGGGCAGCTGTGGCTATATAGCTCATCCCCACCAGCATGTTTTTGGACAACAGTAGCTCAACAGGTTGAGCGGGTTGTTCAGTAATCGGAAGGTTGCAGGTTCGATCCCGGCTCCGGACAGAGAATTCTGCTGTTGTGTCCTTGGGCAAGACACTTAACCCACCTTGCCTGCTGGTGGTGGTCGGAGGGTCCGGTGGCGCCTGTACTCGGCAGCCTCGCCTCTCATCTCCACCAGTGTGTGAATGGATGAATGATACACTGTAGTGTAAAGCGCTTTTGAGTCCTTACTCAGAGAGGTGCTATACAAGTGCAGGTCATTTATCATGTGACTGACTGTGTTGTGAAGCACCTTGTAGAACACTAAGAAGGTGTCACGTTGAGAGCAGGAGGTTTGGACCCAAGGTGCAGAAAATCCAGAACACACACAGGCAGGAGCGGTTGAAAAAGTAAAATCCTTTATTTAGGAATATGACCAAAAATCCAGGGGGAGAAAGTCGAAACCTAATAACTAAACTCAGCCCAAAAAAAAAAAAAAACAAAAGCTCAACTTCTGAGCAGAGACCTGGAGACTGGAGACTGGAGACTGGAGAACGCTGACCTAAGACAATGAACCAACAACCACAGAGTGACAAGACAAGGCTTATAAAGACAGAGGGAGGTAATCAGGGAAACAGGTGACAGGTGTGAGGAGTGTGAGCTGAGGAGAAACTGGTGGAATCAATTAACTAAATGGGCAGGGAAAGAGCTTGGCAGGAGGGCAGATAAACGTTAACATAAAACATGGATCTAACTAAACCTAAAAGACAGAGGGCAAAAATAAACCACTAATAACCAGATGGGTGAGGAGGACTAATCCAAAGACAACTAGGAAAACCAGGGAGTGACTCTGGGAGGCCAGGGACGGGGAGACAGAGACGGGAACATGGAAGTCTGGGGTATGGGGACCCTGGAGGAGGACGATTAAGAGGGGACTTCGGAGGAGGGCAACTAAAGCTTGGTTTATGCTTGACGAATTCACTTTCCGCTTGGTGATGCGGCTCGCGGCTGGAACGTGCTTCACAACTTGCAGTGTTTATGGTTCATGCGGCTCGTCTCTGCGGTGAGCCAATATTCTCCCAAACTGAACGGGGCAGCATGGAGCTCTACGGCATGCATCCAACACTACACCATAGTAGAAGTAGAAATGACTGTTTACAACATGGCATTTCAGCATTTTTAACAGCATCCTCGTCTTTTCCGACAGTGCGAGCGATTTCTCTCCAAGAATTATTAACAACTTGTTGATCACGGTGATCTCTGAGAGCTGAATCATACAAATGTCTGTATTTACAAACCTCTGCCATACTAGTTACTGCCGGTCCGCCATGTTTGTCCATGTCCGACCGTCCGGTGATTAGAAATTTTCCTAGGTGCGCGTTGCGGAAATTTTGGGCCGTGCGGAGGCGCGGTGGAGGGGAGTGGTTGTTAAAATGATGCATTTTCGCCGCGCGGACCTCGCGGGCACGTCAAGCATAAACCAACCTAATAGTGCAGTTGTATATCTGCTTCCTCAAGCAGAAATCCCCTATTGTAGAATGAAACGGTCTAATTGTGGAAGTAAATCAGAAAAATACAGTAATCCATTAATTGATAGAAAACTGGCAAAATCTGAGTCAGCAGGTGCAAAAAAATCTGAATTTAGTATCAAACCTTAACAGGACACATGTTGATTACAGACTTGGTTTGTTCAAACGTCTTGCAGCAAAGATGCACAACCAACCATGAACATAAACATTCACATTCTTTGCAAAAATAACATTTCCAGGTAAAAAGACTTGTGCATTATTTTTCTCCTTTTCATCATTTCTGTTGATTTGTTCAAACATCTTCTGGCATTCACAGGAACATGAAAACAACATCTGACAATGTGCCATAAACAAGCCATGATGTCCTCCTTCCTGAGCGCTGCAGACAGACGCTCGTTCTGCAGTCCTTCACTTATGTTTCATGCTGTGAAAATGCATCTCCGACAGATCTCTTCTTCCTGCATTCGTGCACACTGATGAGAAAATAAAATCCAAATTCAACGTGCTACTGTACATACTTCCCTGAAAATGTCTGCCTGTTGTATCACCGTTACATCATTTGAATGATCATTAATGAACACAATCTTGCATCTTATTGACAAACAGACTGGAATTCATCCGTGTAGAGTTTGTTCTTCGGCAAACTGAGCAGATGTAACATTTTAACTTGATGGGACATGTGTGTATTCATTAACCTGTGTCATTGTTCATGTGGTTCGATAAAACGCTGACCTGTGTGCTGCCTCCATCGTTTAATGGCTAGGCAAGGTGACAGAAACGTGAGACAATAACTTTTTCTCAGAATGTTACCATGAATCCCAGTGATTTGGATCAAAGAAAAGGAACCGTGGAGCAAAATGGATCAAACAGGACTTAAAAAGTGAGTTAGAAGTTAGCAGAAATATTTTGCTAAAATAAAGGGAGCCATAAAGGAAGCCTTATTGATGAGTTAAGGGGGATTTTTTTTGCAGCGATCAACTCATCAGAGGGGTAAAAGTTGTTGCAGCATCAGTGACAGTAGCGTAATCATAAAAACAGCTGTCTGTTCTCACTGATCCCAGTTGTGCCCCTGCAGGCTTCTATTGATCGGACAGGAATCAGCTGCTTCCACATGGATGCACACATTTAATACAAACTGGGAGTAAAAAGGATTTCAAAACCTTTTCATTTAAAGTTTTCCTCTCCCAAACACCTGACTCATCACAATGCAGTTGTTTCCTTTCACTAATGGGGATAAAACACCAGCACTTACCACAAAATAAACCAGTTCTTATAAAATCACCTCGGTTTGATGATGTTTTAGCCCCTTTTTTCTAGAACAGCTCATATTTAACAGCCTGTTTACTAAATTAGCAGGTCTGTTGGAATACATCTTCAGAAGTACATCGGTGTACTGAGAGGTAAAGAATATTCTGTGATTCAGATTCTTGTGACTGTTTGGGGCAGCAGGATGGGGAATGGGAGGGTGAGTCACAGCATCCTGCAGTGTCCATTTGTTTACACGTCTAAAACATGGAGTTAATTTTTCTTATTTAATCAGTGTGTCTATAATGTTGTTTTGAGAATATACTTTAAATCTAGATGTGGTAAGGGGATAAAGTTTAGCCCCGACATCATACACTGCTAAAATAATAAAGGGAACACAAAAATAAGACATCCGAGATCTGAATGATTGAATTATTCTTAATAAATACTTTGTTCTTTACATAGTTGAATGTCCTGACAACAAAATCACACAAAATCATCAATGAAATCAAATTTATCAACCCTGGATTTGGAGTCACTATCAACATTAAAGTGTAAAAACACTGCAGGCTGGTCCAGCTCTGATGCAATGTCCTTAAAACAAGTCTAAATGATGCTCAGTAGTGCAAGTGGCCTCCACGTGCCTGTTTGACCTCTCTACAACACCTGGGCATGCTCCAGATGAGGTGGTAGGTGGTCTAAGGATCTCTCCCAGACCTGGACTAAAGCATCCTCCAGCTCCTGCACAGTCTGTGGGGCAGCGTGGCGTTGGTGACTGGAGCGAGACATAACGTCTCAGATGTGCTCAGTTAGATTCACGTCAGTAAAGCCTTCGTCTTGCAGGAACTGCTGACACACTCCAGCCACATGAGGGCTAGCATCACCTTGCATTAGGAGGAACCCAGGACCAACCGCACCAACACACGGTCTCACAAAGGGTCTGAAGGTCTCATCTAGTTACCTAATGCAGTCAGGCTACCTCTGGAGAGCACATGGAGGGTTGAGGGACCCCCCAAAGAAATGCTACCCCATACTATTACTGACCTACTATCAAACGAGTCATGTTGGAGGATGTTGCAGGCAGCAGGACGTTCTCCACAACGTCTCCAAACTCTCAGTGTGAATCTGCTTTCATCTTTGAAGAACACAGGACGCCAGTGTCACATACCCTCATGGATCCTCTCTCTGACCATTTGAGCAGACACTTGCACATTTGTGACCTGCTGGAGTTTGTTTTGCAGGACTCTTGCAGTGTTCCACCTGTTCCTCCTTGCACAAAGGCGGAGGTAGCGGTCCTGCTGCTGGGTTGTTGTCCTCCTACAGCCTCCTCCACATCTGATGTATTTGCCTGTCTGCTGGTAGCTCCTCCATGCTCTGGACGCTATGCTGACAGACACAGCAAACCTTCTTGCCACAGCTCACACTGATGTGCAGAGTTTTAAATCTAACTTGGTTTAGCATTTTCGAGCTCTGTCACCAGATTGATTCAGGCCTCTGTTTCTAGATTTGGATTCTTATTGTTTTAATGGACAACTTTGTAACACAGTGGCCCTTTATTTTATTTATGTTATTTCATTACTTAATGGTTTTATCTGTTTGAATTTGGTTTTGATGTGTTTTTATCTTTTTTGGCTCGAGCGTACATCGCTTTGGGCCACCTTGGCTGGTGGTAAAAAGGTGTTCTACAAATAACTAAACGATGATGATGATGATGATGATGATGATGATGATGGGCCATCCTGGATGAGCTGCACTGGCTGAGCCACTTGTGTGGGTTGTAAACTCCATCTCATGCTAACACTAGAGTGAAAGCACCTACAATCAAAAGTGACCAAAACAGCCAGAAAACAGAGGAACCGAGAAGTGGTCTGTGGTCAGCACCTGCAGAACCACTCCTTTATTGAGGATCTCTTGCTAATTGCCTATAGTTTCCACCAGTTGTCTACATTTGCACAGCAGCATGTGGAACAGAATCAGTGTTGCCTCCAGCTTGGTTTATGCTTGACGCATTTACTTTCCGCTTGGTGATGCGGCTCACGGATGGAACGCGCTTCACAACTCGCAGCGTTTATGGTTCATGCGGCTCGTCTCTGCGGTGAGCCAATATTCTCCCAAACTGTAGGGGGCAGCATGGAGCTCTACGGCATGCATCCAACACTACACCATAGTAGAAGTAGAAATTACTGTTTACAACATGGCATTCCAGCATTTTTAACAGCGTCCTCGTCTTTTCCGACAGTGCGAGCTATTTCTCTCCAAGAATTATTAACAACATGTTGATCACGGTGATCTCTGAGAGCTGAATCATACAAATGTCTGTATTTACGAACCTCTGCCATACTAGTTCTTGCCGGTCCGCCATGTTTTTCCACGTCCAACCGTCCGCGTGGTTAGAAATTTTCCTAGGTGTGCGTTGCGGAAATTTTGGGCCGTGCGGAGACGCGGTGGAGGGGTGTGGTTGTTAAAATGACGCAATTTTGCCATGCGGACCTTGCGGACGCGTCAAGCATAAACCAACCTTACGTGGAGAGTTCCCAGAAGGGTGACTGACTTGGAGTTACATTGTGTTGTTAAAGTGTTAGCGTATTCCAACAACAGACTAAAAGTACATTGCTATATTTACTCCGTTATTTTATTATTTTCACAGATAAAATAACTGAATTACCATAAACAAACATGGCAGGATTGTTTATGATGTTATTGATCACTAAGTAAAAGCAAGTTTTACTGACAACAGCATTTTAATAGGGATGTGTGTGTTATTGGTGTAACATTAATATCGGCTGATATCAGCATTACAATTTAATGTTGGTATCGGTTTTAGGCTGTCAGTGACTCAACTTTTACATGCCATTCATGTATTATACATCAAACTAACTAATCAGCTAACTCTCCTCCCTCTTAAAATGTCAAAATAAGATAGATATCAGTTAAAGGTTTTAGGAGTTTTCAGTTTATTTGGCACAACCTGTGAATCACAAATTTGCCCTGCGTAGAGAACGTCCACTGTCCACACAGCGCGTAGCTATGTGTAGCTAACAGCAAACAAACAACTTTAACAAAACCAGGAATCTTCACCCAAGGCTTGTTTTTCTTATCTGAAGATCTTTATAAATGTTTTACCACCATAGCTGCAATATACAGAAACAGAAAAAAATGCATTACCACCTAATAAACACATCTTAGCGTCACGCTGAGGGGGAATGAGATTCAGCTGCTGTTGGAGACTAAATAAATATGGCGCTTTTCTTGTTAACTTAAAATGTAGTAGTTGTCATTTTGTAGAGAATTGAATTTTTTATGATAGGGAGACACACCATGTATCAGATTAAGAGAAAATAATATCGAAAATCGGTAAAAAGCCTAAATCAAGCACCTCTAGAATTAAATTGTTTTGTAAATTGTAAAACTTCTAAAATCAAAGCTGGATTAATAATCTAGCTGTGTGGGTTTGAAAGTTACTGTTAAGGATCATAAATTCGGTTCATTTACATTCAGTTGAACAAACAAAAGGTTTAGAATGAACAGTTTTTCTGGAGCAGTTTTTGCTGTATTGCTTGAAATGCTGGGCTGATTTCTGCAGGTCACAAGATGAGGTATAA
>NC_091756.1:44296340-44333840 GCF_043380555.1 Nothobranchius furzeri | reverse complement strand
ATGAAGAAGATGCAAATGCATCCCTTTTCTAAATAAAGAACTTAAAGAGCGAGGAACACCTAATTCAACATTTTTTTTGGCTGATAAACTGTATAGATGAGTGTCTACAATAATAGTGCTGTAGACAAGCATAGTTGTTATTTTGGCAGTTTAGTGTAACTTGCTTAAAATGTAATATTTCAGCCAAAAACCATAATTATATCTCCATCTTCAGGTAAAACTCTGTTCCACGTTGATTTGGAATCAGCCACAGCTGATGGCTAAGATGTACAAGTTGACGTTGGCACGGTACCAATAGCTGGCTCGGCCTCACCTGCTGATACAAACATTACAGTTCAGAGCCGCTCGCCTCTTTAAGAAGCATCCCCCGTTCTTGGTTGTGGTGGACGGGGAATCCTTTAGCATGCTGCAGATTCTGTGTTAGCTTGTTCTTCTGAGCAGTCAGTCTGCTGTGTGTGTGCTCAGGTGCACATGCGAGTGTGTGTGCACGTGTAAATAACTCGTTTGCCCAACTGAGAAACTCCAAGAGCATGCAAGTGAGTTTGGGGGGGGGGGGGGGGGGGTGCTGTCAATCACTGCCTTGATGCCACTCTTTCGGTCCGCCAGGTGATGCCTCTTTTACGCACATTTTTCCAACAGGAAGAGTCTCTCACCCTTTAACTACCTCTATCTGCTCTTGTCTCAAAGAAGAGCCCAAATCTAAATAGTCCAAAGTTGATACCAACGCCCTTTCCAATGAGCCTTCGCCATCTTTATTGTTCCGCTCCGTTGTCGCACCACCCTGCCCACCTAATCGAACCTGGGATGTAACAGCTAATGAACTGGCAAAGAGATGCAAACTTAAAAAAGACTGACATGGATTCTCACAAATCTTCAAGCGGCACATCTGCCTGATTGACTTTTTTTTGTTTTGACAATTCCAACTGAAGCTGAGATGCATTTTAAGCTGTCAACACCTAACTGATGGACTGACAAATAGCCAGTTGCAACTGGATTTCTTCTGTAAGAAGGGAATTTACCTAACTTCAAAACCAATCTGAAGGGAAATAATGGACAATAGTTCCAAACCAGGACACAGGATTGTCACAGATGTGTAGTGTGTGTGTGGACTGTAGTTTTCAGAACTCCTTATGGTGTCAGACCTAACAGGTTGTCTTTTTCTTTTGTGTTTTATAGATTAGTGAAACCGAAGAAGAAAAGCACCAAAGTCCCCACATGGGAGTAGAGACGTTGTCCAAACCACTGATTTCTGACAGATTGTGCCAAAGGATGCTTTGGAACCGCTCTTATGTTTTCAGACACAGACTTCTAAATCTTTACAGCTAGAAAGAGGAGGACAAAAAGCCAAACATTGCCTTGTACAAGTGGACCAGTCACAATCCGAGAGTTAGAGGGTTGCATGGGGGCCAAATTCCTGCACAAGACCAACTGCATCACCTCAGTCTACAGCCACCACCTCCCTTCTCCTGCTGTGATATTTTACTGATCCTCCTTTCATTCATTCTACCCCTTTCTTGCTCATGGGAGTGACATAGAGGCTGAAGTTTGGTCTTCTGCCCCACCCCTTTTCTGCATCGCTGTGGAAACAGGGATGTCCAGGTAGAGATGTCGTGGAAGAGGAACTACTTTGCATCAGGTGGTGGAGCGGCTGGCGGGTTGCAAGGTCTGGTGACCCCGAGAACCATGACCTCCATTGCACCCAGCAAAGGCCTGAGCAATGAGCCGGGACAAAATAGCTGCTTCCTCAACAGCGCTCTGCAGGTAAGTCAGACAAACTCATGTGAATTCAGGGCATTCAGAAACTCCTGATAGTGTCTTTTGAGATGTGTTTTTGTGAAGAGATGATTTTTACAACCTCAGTTTGGAGAAACAGAGATTAGTTTTGACCAGAAACTGTTGTGATTCTATTTATTTTAATCTAAAATAAAGAATTCTTTATCCTTTGTAGAGGCATACTGTGAAAGCACTAATTCCAAAACAAAATCCTTTTTATCATAACGTATATGTCATATATATGACATGCATATGTCATATATATGACATATGCATGTCATATCGTATCATATCATATCATATCATATATCATATCATATCATATCATATATCATATCATATATCATATCATGTCATATCATATATCATATCATATCATATCATATATCATATCATATCATATCATATCATATCATATCATATCATATATCATATCATATCATATCATATATCATATCATATATCATATCATGTCATATCATATATCATATCATATCATATATCATATATCATATCATATATCATATATCATATATCATATCATATCATATATCATATCATATATCATATATCATATATCATATCATATCATATATCATATCATACCATATCATATCATATATCATATCATATATCATATCATATCATATCGTATCATATCATATCATATCATATATCATATCATATCATATATCATATCATATCGTAACGTATCGTATCATATATCATATCATATCATATCATATATCATATCATATCATGTCATATATCATATATCATATCATATCATATATCATATCATATAATATATCATATATCATATATCATATCATATCATATATCATATCATATCATATATCATATCATATCATATATCATATCATACCATATCATATCATATATCATATCATATCATATCATATCATATATCATATCATATCATATCGTATCATATCATATCATATATCATATCATATATCATATCATATATCATATCATATCGTAACGTATCGTATCATATATCATATCATATCATATATCATATCATATCATATCATATATCATATATCATATCATATCATATATCATATATCATATCATATCATACATCATATCATACCATATCATATCGTATCATATCATATCATATATCATATCATATCGTAACGTATCGTATCATATATCATATCATATCATATATCATATATCATATCATATCATGTCATATCATATATCATATCATATCATATCATATCATATATCATATCATATATCATATCATATCATATCATATCATATCATATCATATCATATTGTATCGTATCATATCGTATCATATCATATCATATCATATCATATCATATCATATAATATCATATCATATCATATATCATATCATATCGTATCATATCATATCATATCATATCATATATCATATCATATCATATCATATCATATATCATATCATATCATATCATATATCATATATCATATCATATCATATATCATATATCATATCATATCATATATCATATCATACCATATCATATCATATATCATATCATATCATATCATATCATATCATATCATATCATATATCATATCATATCGTAACGTATCGTATCATATATCATATCATATCATATATCATATCATGTCATATCATATATCATATCATATCATATCATATCATATATCATATATCATATCATATCATATATCATATCATATCATATCATATCATATATCATATCATATCATATCATATCATATCATATCATATCATACCATATCATATTGTATCGTATCATATCGTATCATATCATATCATATCATATCATATCATATCATATCATATCATATCATATATCATATCATATCGTATCATATCATATCATATCATATCATATCATATCATATCATATCATATCATATCATATATCATATCATGTCATATCATATCATATCATATCATATCATATCATATATCATATCATATCACATCAGAACCAACAGAACTGAAATCCAGAGTTTTCTCCTTTTCAGGAATTATGTATGTATTTATTTATTTATTTTTTTTTTAGAAATGAGTCAAAGTGATCATTATCTTACCAGCTCATTGGCCTAATGGTATAAGTGTCTGCCCTGTGACTGGGAGATTGGGGTTCAAAACCCAGTTGGGTCATACCAGACTTTAAAACCGCCAGTGTTAGACAGCTTCGCCTCTGTCGATGTGCCCCAGGGCAGCTGTGGCTACACCGTAGCTCATCCTCACTGGTGTGTGAATGTGTGTCTGAATGGATGAATGACTGACTGTGTTGTGAAGCATCTTGGGGGGCTGTAGCACCCTAAAAAGGTGCTAAACAAATACAGGCCATTTACACAATATTATATCTTCATGTACTGTATAATATCATATTGCAATGTGTAATACCAAACCAAACAATATCACATCTTGCTTTATTACATTGTACTACACCTTATTCTGTTACTTTGTATCAGAAAAACATTGAGCAGAACAAAATCTTGGCATGAAGATGACTTGTTGATGCCACAATCCCATTTCTGTTTCAAACCTTATTGTTCTGTGTGGCAGCAGAGCTGATTTTAGTGTATCATATTGGACAAGGATTTTTAAATCACAGGGAACACACAGATATAATTAGGAGTGGGAACTGATACGTTTTTATCAATATCAATGTAGCCATTGTACAGGTGCTGGCCAGTAAATTAGAATATCATCAAAAGGTTGAAAATATTTCAGTAATTCCATTCAAAACGTGAAACTTGTACATTATATTCATGCAATGCACACAGACCAATGTATTTCCGATGTTTATTACGTTTAATTTTGATATTTATAGGTGACAACGAATGAAAACATCAAATCTGGTATCTCAGGAAATTAGAATATTCTAAAGGCCAATGAAGAAATGTTTGTTTCTCTAATGTTGGCCAACTGAAAAGAATGAACATGAAAAGAATGTGCATGTATAGCACTCAATACTTAGTCGGGGCTCCTTTTGCCTCAATAACTGCAGTAATGCGGCGTGGCATGGACTCGATCAGTCTGTGGCACTGCTCAGGTGTTATGAGAGCCCAGGTTGCTCTGATAGTCGTCTTCAGCTCCTCTGCATTGTTGGGTCTAGCGTATTGCATCCTCCGCTTCACAATACCCCATAGATTTTCTATGGGGTTAAGGTCAGGCGAGTTTGCTGGCCAATCAAGGACAGGGATACCATGGTCCTTGAACCAGGTGCTGGTGGTTTTGGCACTGTGTGCAGGTGCCAAGTCCTGTTGAAAGGTGAAGTCTGCATCCCCATAAAGTTGGTCAGCAGCAGGAAGCATGAAGTGCTCTAAAACTTCCTGGTAGACGGCTGCATTGACCCTGGACCTCAGGAAACAGAGTGGGCCAACACCGGCAGATGACATGGCACCCCACACCATCACTGACGGTGGAAACTTTACACTGGACCTCATGCAACGTGGATTCTGTGCTTCTCCGCTCTTCCTCCAGACTCTGGGTCCTTGATTTCCAAAGGAAATGCAGAACTTGCTTTCATCAGAAAACATAACTTTGGACCACTCAGCATCAGTCCAGTCCTTTTTGTCCTTGGCCCAGGCGAGACGCTTCTTGCGCTGTTTCTTGTTCAAGAGTGGCTTGACACACGGAATGCGACACCTGAATCCCATGTCTTTCATGACTCTCCTCGTGGTGGTTCTTGAAGCGCTGACTCCAGCTGCAGTCCACTCTTTGTGGATCTCCCCCACATTTTTGAATGGGTTTGTCGTCACAATTCTCTGCAGGGTGCGGTTATCCCTAGAGCTTGTACACTTTTTTCTACCACATTTTTTCCGTCCCTTCGCCTGTCTGTTAATGTGCTTGGACACAGAGCTCTGCGAACAGCCAGCTTCTTTAGCAATCACCTTTTGTGTCTTGCCCTCCTTGTGCAAGGTGTCAATGATTGTCTTTTGGACAGCTGTTAAGTCAGAAGTCTTCCCCATGATTGTGGTGCCTTCAAAACAAGACTGAGGGACCTTTTAAAGGCCTTTGCAGGTGTTTTGAGTAAATCAGCTGATTAGAGTGGCAGCAGGTGTCTTCTATATTCAGCCTTTTCAGAATATTCTAATTTTTTGAGATACCAAATTTGGAGTTTTCATTAGTTGTCACTTATGAATATCAAATTTAAATGTAATGAACATTGGAAATACATTGGTCTGTGTGCATTGCATGAATATAATGTACAAGTTTCACGTTTTGAATGGAATTACTGAAATATTTTCAACCTTTTGATGATATTCTAATTTACTGGCCAGCACCTGTATATTCCGTCCAATTCCTTATCAATTCCCGAGTAGTTCAAAAGGTGACAAAGACATGAATTGCAGATGCTATCCTGCATTATAACTGTCTGTTTATTAATGATGATAAATAATCAATTGTACCTGGTATTATTTAGAAAGGTCTTTCCAAACGTTCTCTGTTTGGCTCCCTGTGAAGGGAGACGCATTATCTTGTAGTGTGTAGTGTTGCTGTAGCTTTTGCAAAATGGGCAAATTCTCATCACAGGTCTGACTTTAGTTGCTGGAATCTGCTAGTGTGTGTGTGTGTGTGTGTGTGTGTGTGTGTGTGTGTGTGTGTGTGTGTGTGTGTGTGTATGTGTGTGTGTGTGTGTGCGTGTGTGAGTGTGTGTAAATATATATGTGTGTGTGTGTGTGTGTGTGTGCGTGTGTGAGTGTGTGTGTACATATCAGGCAAATGATGCTAACATGATAGGCAGAGTTAGTTGATTAGTCACCTGCAGTATTACAGTAACAGGAGAGGATGTGCAAACATCACCGCTGCTGCTGCGTTGAAATTCACTAGTCCAGAGTGGGTCAAAAACACTACATTTGTAAGTTATCGCGTATTGTGTACGCAAACGCTTTTGCATGTCTCTAGAATTTCCTCTCTTTGATGAAATATCTACTACACACACACACACACACACACACACACACACACACACACACACACACACACACACACACACACACACACACGCGCACAAATGCCTCCTGACTATTGGCTTGAAGAGGAGAGAGAGAGAGTGAGAGAGGAAGAAGTGAGAGAGGTTGGAGTAAGCTGAAGAGAGACTGGGCATAGGCTTAGGGAGAGTTGATGAGAACAGAAGAATAGATGCAAAGAGTAACGGTTCCAGACTGCAGAGAAGAGAAGAGAAGAAAAAGGAATGAGGAGTATACAGTATGAAAGAACCGAGGAGAGGACCACAGGGCATACTGCTGCTAGACAGAGAGGGATTAAATACTCCAGTAAGGTAAGATGAAAAAAGGAGTGCTTCTGAAAACAGGAAGAGGGATAGAGAGATAGACGAGGGGGGAAAAGGGAGTTAAATGAAAAGACAAAGCAGAGGACATTTAGTTTATTTGCGAGATAAAGAAAGAGCCTCCATGTAGACACGCAACACAGCTCAAGCAGTGAGGGAATTGGGCCACTTCAAGGACACACACACACACACACACACACACACACACACACACACACACACACACACACACACACACACACACACACACACAGACACACACACACACATTTTGGACGATATTTTTATCAGGACACAGATGAGCGTGGGGAAGCTGCTTTTTATATGACTTTTCAGTGCCTGTGTCCACACGCTTTTAACTTGTGTGTTTAAATGTGTTTATCTCAATAAGTTTTTAAAGTTTAAACTCCATTTAAATGATGTGCTCACCAGAGTTTTGCATTTGCCCTATGCTAGCCTGCATAAAATGGTAGATGGTGACATTTTAAGCTTTTTCTAAGAAAAACACACAATTAAAACGTATTCAAATACGAGTTTTGAACCAAAAAAATAAGGAAAAACTTATTGATTTTACTTAGATTTGAGCATTTCATGTACAAAGGTTGAAAATATGCTTGCTGAATCTAAGCTCTATCACTAGTGTATTGATTGTATGTGAAAGTGCCTCTCTGGCCCCTCAGGCCCACTGGGCCAGGAAGTTAACCCAGTTCTGCTGCAGTGGAGCAGCAGCATCAGCAGCATCAGCAGCAGAAATGTTTACTCCATGAGAAACTGTGTAACGAGAGAGAGGAATGGTACTATGAGGTAGAACGTACATACATGCTCAGCAACTTTTTTTCAAACACCGGTAAAAATAAAATAGCCGGAGCAGATATAGAGCAGGTTGGCTTCGATGAAGCTGAAACACTTGGCTTCACACATCAGGCTGGGACGTGTGTGTGTGTGTGTGTGTGTGTGTGTGTGTGTGTGTGTGTGTGTGTGTGTGTGTGTGTGTGTTTCATGCAGTGGTATAAAGGAGTAGTACCCCATTCATTTCCGTATTCCTAATGAAATGTGACATCAGAAACGGTAGTTTTCTACGTGGAGTTGTGTTTTTAATTACTGACTAATTTATCCAGGTTTTTCAACAATGTTTAAACTCTCGAGTTTAATTAAATTGAAGTGAGGAATATGGTTCTTGAATGTGTGTGGGATTCCATGGTGGAATTGTTAGCACTGTTGTTTAGCAGTTAGAAGGTTGGAGGTTCAAATCCTGGCTGCAACCTTAATGCATAGAGATAGCATGTTCTCGCCATTCTAACCCGTCCCACAGACCCATGGACATGTCGGGCTGAATGGACACTCAAATTGTCCTCAGGTGTGAGTGAGTGTCTGACTGGTTGTCTGACTCTGTGTGTCCTTGTGATGGACTGGAGACATGTCCAGGGTGTCCTCTGCCTCTCACCTGTTGGAGTTAGACACCAGCTTCCTACAACCCTAGTGACAGTTAAACTGCTCAGAGCAGGTTCTGAGCAGGAAAAAACGGATTGCCTCAAAGTACTGTATGCAACACTGCAGTCTCCTGCAATGATGAAAAACACAGCGCTAAGTTAGTTTTCAGTGTGACTAAGCAAAAAGGTTAGGGGTTGATTATTTGGTTTGCTTCAGGACTAGTTCTAAGGGGATTACATTTATTCTCGCTGAAATTAGGGAAGAGGCAGAATTTAAACGGCAGAGATTACTGCTGGATTAATACAGTGAGTTTGCTTTGATAATTAAAAATCACCAGTTAATCCAACGCGCAGACTCAAAGATGCAGCACCTACTTCTGCTTTCAGTCTACCAAGATATGACTGATAGAAACATTTTCTTTTATTAAATTGTTCCATATTCAACCTTTAAAGGTAACGTAAAGGAAACAAAGTAGTGTTTACATATCTGCGGTGAAACTTTAGAGACTTGTTTTAAGACACGTTGTAACTGGCTCTGTAGTGATTAGTTGGTCTGCCACTCAGGGACCAGTCTTTGTCAGGTAAGGATTTATCAGGTACAAATAAGAACTTTCCAAAGGACCTCGCTTTAAAGGATGTGAAGCAGTGTTGGGAAATCAACTGTTCAAAGTTCAGTTTACACTAGGGATGAGCCGGATACTCATTTCAGACGAGTATCCGGTACGGATAAAGCATTTTTGACGAATACGAACATGAAACAAGTAAACCTCGTAAATATCTGTAATCGTGCTGAAGGAAAATCCTCATTGGGTAACTGACTGTCTTCACGCTCTGTGATTGGCCAGTCACATAGACCGCCCGCCCCTCCCTACACACAAAACTCTCTAGCCGGCCGGGAGCGCAGTCCGTCCGGCTCATCCACACACACACACAGACAGTAACGGATCTCGCTGTGATTGTTTCACTGTTGCTCACGTTTCTTCAGTTTTCCCTAGGTTTTCTTCAGCTCGCCTCTTTTTCGGTTGAATATTTAAAAGAACTTTTTTCGTAACTTACATGGTATGGTGCCTTTGACAAGACAGAGCTGACGTCTGCATCAGCCACTCACTACCTCCGCTCCGGTCGGGTTTTTTATATTTTTACTCCCTCTCTCTCCCTCTCACCCTCTCTATCTCTCTCAGATACACACACCTCAATCAACATTGTTTTGTTTAACTTTGTGTGGCAAAATGCCAAGAACGTCAAGAAAAAGTCAGTTTAATCAAATAAAAAAAAATATATATAAAGTTGTGTCTGGTTCTAGCATTTCATATTTCCTAGTTCCTACTGCATGAGTTCAGATGTATTACATAAATATTAATGTTCTGATTTTATTGAAACACTTGTTCTGTAATAGTTTCTTTAATATTGTGATCAAAAATATTTAATCTCAATTCTGAGGCTGCTCTGTAAATAGTTTTCAAATAAACAATACACATAGCAACTTCTGATCATTCCATATCAATTTCAGACTTAAAATAATATATTGATGTAAACCACACCCACTTCCGGTTAAACCACGCCCACTTCCAGGTTATGCCACACCCATTCCGAGTACAGATACAGATAATTTAGTTGGTTGAACAGATACAGATACAGATAGTGGTGTACTCGCTCATCCCTATTTACACATTTTAAAATGAACTAATTCAGCTTATAGTTGTAGCGTTTATAAATTGATGATTTTAATCTGTTATGACCACAAAGATGTAATATTCTATATAAATATAAAATATTAACCTGCGAGGTCTTTATGGTAATTAATCAGGCGATTCTAGGAGTTAATTCAGAAGATCTAGGTTCTTTGCTTTTTCAGTGATCAACCACGCTTCGTGCTACTTCAAGAAAGAGTCAAGTTTATAAAAGTAAGAATTTATTTTACAAACAATTTAAAACATGACTAATGAATTAAGGTGAATGAGTGAAACTAAGGTGCTGAAGTAACCAATATGTAAATGTGATGTCGATCAGAGCTTCCTTATCAAATTAAGCTGAGTTCTGGTGAAATGAATTTGGAGTGTGTTAAGCTTATGAAGTTATTATCAACAAACTGCATCCTGACGCAATCTCTGTGTTCTACTTGCCCTTTTGCTGACCCTTGTCAGGATCCGGAGGTCAGGGAGGTCAGATGACCTCGGGGCACCCAGGTCTGGTATTTTGACCTCACGGTAGCAACTTTCCCCGGTCCAAAAGATGTCAACAGGCAATACAGGATGGAATCAGCTTGCATCTCAGGGATTCTCTTAAGGAGGGAACAATTCAGCTTTGTTCTGCAGGAAGTGTTTCTCATCAGCTTTGCAGGAGAAAAAGTTTTTTTCGACGTGTAAAAATCTTGGATGTTTCTAGAGAATTGCAACAGATGGCCAGTCTGAGCGAACTCTTCAGTACTCTAGAACTGAGGAAGCTCTCAGTCAGTTTTAGTTTTAAAGTTTAGCTGTTATGATTTGGGCAGCCAATCAGAGGCTGACAGGAAAGTTGATGTTACCAAGGCAACACAGAAACACGCCTTCTTCAATATGGAGACTCTGATCTGTGTGAGAGGTCTAGCTATGTGGAACGAAATTAACTTAGCCGTACTTGTTATTGTGAAGCAGGTGTAAGGACCTTGTCGTCAAAACATGATGAACACAGTCTAGCAGATAAACATAACATCTACTCAGTGAGTTAGACCAATGAAGCATTTCATTTCATTATACTATTTTACCACAAGTAATAAAAAGCAAATGTTTATTTAATGATTAAATAGATCAAAACTTATAGGCAAAGTTATTAATGATTTATTATAATAACTCTTGCGTTTAGCAACTGATCCACGCTGGGTCTTCTTTCTTCTGGAGCTGAGACCTTGAGGAAAGTAAGTTAATGTTATGATTTAGACTTGTGGAGCCTGAATCCCAGCTGGTGTGAAGGCAGACTTGTTTAAAGGGAACACAAGCAATGTTGTGTCTCCTTAATGACCAGATGTTGAATAGATGGTGGAAGGTCAGGCTGTACCTAAACTGACCATTGCTGGACGCTACAGACCCCCGTTTCCAAGGGCACAGGGTCCTGGCAGAAACCACGGGTCATTGGAACAAGTCTGAGGCCCTAGGGACTCAGTCGAGGAAGCACAGGTTAGTTTACAGGCAAAGGCCCCTGGAGTGAGGAAAGCAAACCCCCACACCTGAATAGTCAATGTAGCTCCATAAACAACAAAAATAAGTAATCCACTTAGGAAAAAGTAATCCACTTATCAGGATCCTCAGGAAGGTAAACAGAAGACCTGAGGCTGGTCCAGGGCCCCAGGCGAACCGCAAAGCTCCCGTAAGCACGACAGGAACCACAGGACGTCCAGACCCACACGAACCAAACCCTCAGTCAGCAGGCAGCCGCATCAGGCGATGGTGTAGAGCAGTGGTTCCCAAACTCATTTAGCCGCGCACCCCCTTCTATGTCCCGACCATGTCGACGCACCCCCCAGCCCCCACATCAGGGCATGGCTATATATATATATATATATATATATATATATATATATATATATATATATATATATATATATATATATATGTATATGCCAGAGCTTCGGTACTGACACACAATCGTTCATGTCTGTTCATTTCTTTTAATGTTTTCTGTCTTTTATTTGCACCTGATGTGTTTCGCTGCTGTGGAGCGGGGCACATCACCTTGTCCTCTGACGCACCGATCACTGATGCGGCCGCCAAGCAGGGAGCGCTCCGCTGTTTATGCGGTCGGTAGATCTGCCTCCTGAGCACGGCCACAGTAACAATCAGGTGTCGCCACCTCAAAAACTAATTTAACACGCGATCATTCATGTCGGTTCATTTCCTTTGATGTTTTCTGTCTTTTATTTGCGCCTGATGCGTTTCGCTGTGGAGCGGGGCGCATCAACTTGTCATCCGGTGACGCACCGATCACTGATGCGGCCACCAAGCAGCGGTCGGTAGATCTTTTAGAACTGCAGTTCAAAGGTAACTCATAAGGTGAATATATATGAACCCAGGTAGCAGTTTCTCTTTAGGATTGAGAGGAGATGCAGGAAGATAATAAACAGACAGGACAGAAAAATAGTCAAATAAAAACAAGTTAGTTTTTGTACCTGCTGGTTGCAACAAACAGACACCATTGAAGGTAATCAGAAGTGAGGAACAGAAAATGAAATAATAATTTTAATGTTTAGAGCAGCAGGAACACTGAGAGGCTGCAGGTGCATCAGTGAGTTTGCGGCCGCTGCGCAGGGGGAGGGGGGAGATGGCTGAAGCAGAAACTACCGTTGTTAAAAGAAATGTGTTTAACTTTGAAAATGTAGGCGCAATATTAATTGTCAAAAACTCCAGTGAACCATTAGTTCATTTTGCTCAAATAGAAATAGAGGCCTGCCTCTAATACTGGCCCTCCTTCCAATAAAGGCCCGGAGCTTGATGAGCTTGAGTCAAATACAGGCCCGGGCCTGTATTAGAGGGTTTACGGTATATATATATATATATATATATATATATATATATATATATATATATATATATATATCAGACGTCAAGCTAAACAGTCACTAGACAGACAGGGTTAAAAAAATATGATCGACCTTTTCCCTCATCACTTTCATTTTTTAAATAGTAATTAATAAACATTCAATACCAATACAATTTCCTTTGATTTAATTTTAAATAAATATTTAGAGTGCCCAGGTAGTACATAAACAATGCAATTTAACGGTTTTCTTAAAGTAGGAACGTTTAACCTGTGGCCAGAGCTCTCTCCTTCCTTCTGCTCAGCGTAAACCTGGTCACCTACTTGTGCGTAATCAAATGTCTATAGGGGAAAAGATGGAAAAGATATAGCCATGAGGCTCACTTTTGCCTCAGACCAACTTATTGCTGTTTTATGGTGTGGCTGAATCTGCGATCCGCTGCCACGCGGACTGGAATAACAAATGCTGCAGTAGTTTTGGTCAGGTTCATGAGGAGTCACTGGCTGGAGCGGACTCGAATTTCATACGTCATCCCAAAATAGAGGCTAATATCTTAATTTGACCTGGAATGAAAAATGTTGTTATAAAACTTCTTAAAAGTTTTTTTTTATCACGGCAGCGCTAATTTCTGCCTTCAGTCTGACGGCGCGGCGCAGCGTGTGCTTATTGAATCTGTGTGTGTGTGTGTGTGCGGCACAGCTCCATGAGCTGCTCCAGTCACAGCGTCTCGTTATTGGCGCTATTTAAACCAATGTTGTAAAATTACTAATGCCCAGCCCAGATGTGCTCACAAGTGCACCCGTGAGCCGTGGTTCCGCTGGAACGCATCTGACCTCTGACAGACACACTCTGAACTTCAGATCTTCAGCGCGCTGTCAATAGCCTGACACATTTAGAATGCTGTCCCACAGTCAGTGTGCTAATATAATAATATAATAATGCTAAAATGCTCAGATGGGAATCATTTCGTGATTTATTTTGTTACATCCACAATGTTCTGTGTGTGAGGTTTACAATGTCAGAACACCTGCATGAGACAGGGTGTTAATTAAGATCTGCCAGAAAGACTCACCACCTTCAGGTTTCTCCAACATCGTTAAAAATGATCAAATACGGAACATATCTTGCTAATGACAGCGTGCGCAGGTCAGAGTGCTGAAGCTCGGAGCGCATTATTATTATGAAGCTAGGGCACATGCGGAGGACACACACACACACACACACACACACACACACACACACACACACACACACACACACACACATGCAAAATATACTTGTTTTCAATTACATTTATTGGGCCCACTTACTTTTTCTTAGGCCCACCCACAAATGAGTTTCTGGCTACGCTAATGGTGACATATGACAGACTTCTCTGAGCTCCGCAGCCATTACACTTTTCATCTCGCGCACCCCCTAGCGGCAGCTCTCGCACCCCCAGGGGTGTGCGCACCACACTTAGGGAATCCCTGGTGTAGAGACCCTAAGTTCACAGTTCAAAAAAATAACTACTTCTATTTTTCTACACATTGCAGCAAGCTTTTACTACGGTTGCCACCTGTTCAGCCCTTACCCTACAGTATATTCTCAATTACACGAGGAAAAACTTGCAGTTTGAATTTAAATGAAGAATTATTAAATAATCTGAGGGAGAAACCAGGCTATTAAAAGGGAAAAACATCTAAACATTCCATGCTGTCGTTCTATTTCTAAAACACAGAAACTGTTTCTGTGTTTTAAAAATAGAACGACAGCATGGAATTAGAACCACGACACAGCAAGAACACACCTAAGATCTAAACATTAATTATCTTTTAATTCAGTACATTTTTATATTTTTGTGAATTAATTTTCTGACTTGTTTGCCCAAAGAAATAAAAATAAATAATACAATTTCAAAAAGCAAATAGATGAATTAATTAATGATTACTGGAGCGACTCTGTGACTAGTGTCTCTGGATTGGATGTTTCCCGTATATCGGCACGTTCCATTTGTACTCGGTACCCCCCCCCCCCCCCCCCCCCGAATCTCCCCCATCTTGAACTCGGAAAATCTGAGGTTTGTAATCCCACTTCGAGGTTCAACATAGCAGCTCCTCGAAAGGTATTTATTTTACAAGACACACTTAAGGGTGCCTCTAAAATAAGTGTTGGGTAGTTGTTTTTTCCTCCGAGGTAAATGGAATCCACAATAAGGCCTGTTGTTAACAACATGGACTCTACTCTTTATGATGTCTATGGTTAACTAACAGGATGCTTTAGCCACGATTAACCATGGAAGTCTGGAGCGCTTGCTCTAAAGTAAATGCCGTTCATAAACCCATTCACAAACGCCAGAATTAGCATGCTCACTTAAATTTAGACTGAGCAGGCAAAATACGAGCAATTTCAGTTCACAAAAACTATATGAACAAGTTCTTGAGAAGTTGTTAAATGAACTTGTTTAAACACAACACTGATGTGAAGTTTCACTTTAACCTGTTTTTGAAGTGTTATAGATATCCTGGAATAATGAATAAGATTGCAACAATTAACCGGTTTGAATATGGTGTGAAACAAAAACTTGTCTCCATGTTGACTAATCTCTTATATTTGTATGAATTTATTGCTGCCTTGAATGTTTTTTTCATTAAAATTTAATATATATTTAGTTTTTAACACTTATTGTATTGTAATGCTGGGATTGTTCTGAATTTAAGAGGCTTAGGATAGAGCTCCTAAATGGGATCATTGGTCAGAAAACAGTGATTTTCTTAGTGTAATTTATTAGCTGTGAGCAGAAGACATAGGTTGAAATAATATTCCAGTAGATATTTACCATCAAAATTACAGGTAAAAGAAATAATTATGGTCAAAAAGGTTGGAAAAATAGAGCTGGCAATGGCATTGGTAGCTGTTTTATTTGATAAAATAAATGCAATGAAAAGAGATGACATCACCACAGGCTGTAATAGGAGACCAGAACAGGAAGAACAGGACGCAGAGGGCAGAGCTGACAGCAGTGTGGGGCAGGTGTTTCAGTGTTGATCAGATTATGAAAACCTACGTAATGACTTCATTTAAATCTCTGGGGGATTTTTATTTTTATTTGATTTATAACAAGGAAGCACCCTCATGGTATTTCCTAACCTTTACTCCTGCAAAGAAAATTGGTCTTTATGTAAAAAATGTCTTTTGAGTCATATAAAATCTGGATTTTGCAAAAAAAAAAAAAAAAAAAAAAAAAAAAAAGATTCAAAGCATTTATATTATAAAAATGAAACAGGAAAAATTTGAATAAGGTGCAAAAATTATTTTCTGTCAGTAAGTACTGGGCCATGAAAAGACATATTTATGTTATGCAAATCATTTTTAGATCCATGTTTGGAAACAAAACTCATTTATTTGGAAAATGACATTTTGCAGTCAGGTATGATTTATTACAATGAGTTAAAAAGGTAATACTATAAATTTGTCATCATTACATTGTTAGGAGCCATACATTTTAAAAAATCTTTTCAGACCCCCCCCCCCCCCCCCCCCCCCAAAAAAAAAAAGATTTGTATTAAGAAAAAGATTAATTTGACAAAATTTCATGTTTAACCCATATGCATTAGATACTCTCGTTTTTATAGACATAACCTTGCTGTTCTCTTCACTCAATTCAAGTCCTGCAGGTGATAAATGCAGATTTTTAACTAATTATTTATATTATTGAAATATAGATTTATGGATCCTCAGTAAAATGCAATAGAAAATTATAGGATCGTACAACAGACAAAAAAATAAAACTAAAGTCTGAACGTTGAAAAAAGGTTTTCAGATATGATCTTAAAACCATTTATTCATGTGTAACATTTAAAATATCATCTGAACCTGAACAGATTTAGCTTAACAACACATTTTTTCCAAACTCTGACATAGATTTGGATATCAAATCTTTATTTGACTCCTTTTATATTTCCTAGAATAAACTGAAATATGGCACATTTATTGATACCACCATATTTTGCACCACTATGGTTAGATATTAACCAATAAATTAGGTATTTATTTTATTGTTTTGATATTTTACAGCTCTATAATAACAAGCATGATAAATCTATTGCTGTTTTCTACTAATTGCTTGTGCTGCTGGGAAAAATGGCAATGATAATGCGTATTTATAGCAGGTTTATCTGATGGAAGTAGCATAAAAGTACAAAATACTGCGTGGTGTTTCTTCTAAAACTACTTAACATTCAGTCACAATCCCACTTACAAACTCTAAAGTTTAAGGTGTTCAACACAAACAAGCATCTTTGTCTAAATTTACAGTCACGAGAGGATTTAAAGCCCTAAAAATATGGAAAATATATTTTACACATGGAGCCTGTTTGTTAATTTATTTTGTAATCTGTGTATTATTGTGTTTAATGATTCATGTGCTTTACTTTGCTTTTAATGGCTTTAGAGTTAATTAGTCTGAGGAGAAGAGCTGGCCGAAGGGAAACTAAAAGTCTTACTTTGAATCGTTTTCATTTAAAAGAATGGCGAAGGAACTAATTTCTGTATCAGAAATCATCTGTCCTCACTGAGCAGAGGAGATGGGGCTTTTTGTTTAAATAAAAACTGCAAATAAAAGAAATGGAGGGATGAAACAAAAGGCAGGAATGATAGAAGATCAGAACAGCTGATGAAGGAGGGATGGATGCTGTATGGAGAGGGGGGAGAGGGGAGATTTCGCCCTCCTTGTGGCTGCTGCAGTGCCGAGCTGGAAACCGATTCATCACGACCAAATAAACTACAGAGAGGAGAAGAAACAGAGAAGCCGGAGAGATGGAACACATACTCTGGAGTCAGCATGCAGTCTGTCATCCGCTGCCTCCTGTTTCCTCTACTTATCACTCGGAGAACAGGCCTGCGTTGCACACGCTGAAGCACATCTCGTCCTCTGAGTTGATCTTTCCTCTGTACTTTGCAGATCTCAGTCAAAGCCTGGGAGACATTGTTATGTCAATATTATCTTTCAGCGTTCTGAATGAAGCCTCTAACAGCTCTTTCTTTTAATTTGGCCCAGGAGAGAGTCAGAGAAACAGGCAGGCTTTAGTTCTCATCCACTTTTCATGTGTTCCTTCAGATTTGTGCTGCATGCTCTGCAGTGTTCCAGACTCTGCCTCTCATTTATCACTAAAATGACCAGGCAGGGAGCGTACTCGGTTGGAGATTTTGTGGAAAACAATTAGCTGAAAATGGCTGAAGGCCAAAGTGAGCTGCAGACTTTGGTGTTGATTCACTACAATCATTTTATAAACGGTGAGTCATTTCGGTTAAGAATTAGATTTTTAAAGCAACGCCTGTGTGTGCAGGTTTGCACCATGTCTCCAGACCCTGAGAAATCTTTAACATTTTAATGAAAGACAGAACCAAAGCTTAAAAACCTGCGACTGTCTAATTTTAATCTGACTCCGTTATTGTATCGTCTACGCCAACTCTTCTGCATCATTTCTCTTCCATGTGGGGAGATTAAATTAATCAAGACCAATCAAGAAAGCTCTGCATAAGAATAGATGAATGAGGCTGAGGTTGCCATGGTGATACCTGAACCTTACACTGTAGCTATAGGTAACAGAAGGGCTCCTCGCGGCTGCAGTAACAGCCTGTTTGAGCTCTAGTTTAATCCAAAAATATCAGCTTCCAGCATTCAGCTAAATGAAAGGTTTCTTTTTGCAGACATTACTTTGCTTGCTCTTTATTTTGTGAGAACTCAGCACCACTTTTCCTGATGTGGATGTTAATTATAAAACATAATTACTTATGTATTTTATCCAGCATTTAACTTTCTTTATGTCATTGATGATGCTTTCAACTGATTTTCTAGCTTTGCACCTGCAAAAATAACCAGACTGTGTTTCAGTTACTATGGAAACCATGAGCTTTCATGTAATCAACCCAAAGACCTCACTAAAGCAAGCATTGCCAATTGGCAGCAATTTTAGCAAGCCCTCCGCGTGGTTGTTTTGGGTAAGATGCACCCCTTTCTTACTGAAAGAGGAGAAAAGCATAAATGGAACTTTATGTAGAAGAGCATCATTCAAATCTGATCGGAAGCACTTTAAAGCCCATGTTTTGTCTCTTAGGTGTTGTGGCATCTCGACATCTTCCGCAGAAGCTTTCGACAGCTTACCAGTCACAAGTGCATGGAGGACTCATGCATCTTCTGCGCTCTGAAGGTAAAACACTCTTGGTCCTGCACTTGTCTGTATAGGTGTTGCAGAAAACCCAAATCCAATTATTCTGGTGTGTTTCTGAGCGGTTCAAAGACATAGAGAGCAATCCAAGTTAGTCAGATTTACTTCACTGATGGTCATTCATTTGTAAACTTTGATGGAAACTCACCAGCTGACTGAAGCTACGCAGCCACGTTATGCACCAGCTCTGATGAACATAAAGGAATGGGTAATCAATGGCAGCTTTTCTTCTATAGCACCTTTCATACACAGAAGAAATTCAATGTGCTCTCCTAATCCTATTATTAATTTAAATTTTACAATTTTGAGGGTGGGGGAGGGGGTCTACTGGTGCAACATTTCTGCTTGGAATTAGCATGCCCCCCCCCCCCCCCCCCCCCCCCCCCCCCCCCCCCAGGGCATGTTGGGTTCCTCCAGCTACTAACACAGACCAAAAACATGCATGTTAGTTAGATTGGAGACTTTTAATAGTCTGTAGATGTGACTCCTTGTGTGTCCCTGTGATGAACTGCAGACTTGTGCAGGGTGTCCACCTTCCACCCAGTGACTGCTGAAAGTAAACACCAACTTCCTACTGACAATTAAGTGGGTCAGAAATTGAACGAAATAATGATTTTTTGAATTTGGCTCTTATCACAAAAGAAGATTACTAAAACCGTATTCCAATTTGCAAGTATGGTTTTTTTTCATGATGGCTTTGGATTGATGCACTTCCACCCATTTCAAGAGCTAAACTCATCTTTATCCAGTGGTGTTTAAAAATGCCAGCACAAAAACGAGGGCATGCAGAGTGTGACACGTCTCTCTACCTCCAATCTTTCCAAATGATGTCCAGACACTCTGTGGCGCAGCATCCAGCAATATGTCCCACATGGCTGCATGGTGGCACAGTGGTTAGCACTGTTGCCTCGCAGCACGAAGGTCACAGGTTCGAAACTCGGCTGCGGCCTTTCTGCGTGGAGTTGCGTGTTCTCCCCATGCATGCGTGGGTTTCCTCCGGGTACTCCGGTTTTCCCCACAGATCACAACATGCCCTATAGGTTATAAATTGTAAGTCACTTTGGATAAAAGCATCTGCCAAATGAATAAACATAAACATAAACATGGGTTTAATGTCAACCAACACTCTTAACTCAGTAAGTTTTGCAGAAATTCATCAAAACATTCTGCCATAGTTAAGACTCATCCCCCTACCCCTCATACCAAACTCCACATATTGAACAACATCCTTGTTTAAAACTGTGAGCTGTTTTGACTGTTTGCAGCTACAGTCAAGATATCTCCCACACACAGTCAGCCTTAGCAAGCGAGATGATGGCAACCAGTGGCGGCTGGTGACATTTTGTTTGGTGGGGCGCGTTTATGCTGTGTGTTTTCAGATGTGTTAACCACATATCACAACTAGGGGTTACAGAAGTACCATTCTTATGATAGAATCCATGTTTTCTACCCCAACAACACCCAATGACGCTAAATAAAAAGGCTGAAAAAAAGTTAAATACACATACTGAGAAAAACACACAGTAGCAACATGATCCTGTTCACAGAACCAGCCGTTTTAATTAAAGCCCAGACCCACCTCTTTATAACAATATACGTACCGTTACGCTACCTGTGAAACTCAAGGAACTCAGCAGCAAAACCAACAAAGTAAATTTCATGAAATCTAAAGCATGAATGTAGTTTTACCTTAGCTGCTTTTTGACCATAAAAATCTGTGTTATGGTAAAAAAAAAAGTCCACTCAATTCATGTTATCCAATGTCGCAACGTCACACTGAGTTGATTCCTGATTGTCTTGTGCTTTTTATGTATTTTTTTTATATTTTTTTATTCCTATCTTCTTCTTCCTGTGAGATTGGTGGGGCAGAACCCTAGTGCCCCCTATGGACTGGCTGCCTCTCATGGCAATGTGATTTTGTAACAGTGGGGCATTACACAAACAGCATTATTAAATATTAACCAAATCAGAATGACTCCCTCTTTTTAACACAAGTTTAAAATTCAGAGATGAAGAGCAGTGGCTGATTGCATCTATGGGAATGCTCAACTTTTCATAGATAGAAATGTTTTTTAGCCTTTAGTGGTTTAGGCTGAAGTTTTAGTCTGACCAGGGAAAGGTAGGGAGACAGTAGGAGACAACACTTGATAAACCTCCATCCTTCAGGAAAGGAGACATTCATTTGTGTTAACATGCAAAGTAAAACAAAATTTAATTTTATAAAATTAATTGCATTGATAAATTAAGAAACATGCTTTTATAAAGTATAGCAGGTGAGACATCCAGACGTAGGAATGTGGTCACTTTTCTGACCTCTAACAAGAACCTTTTCTCTGAGAGCAAAATAAAGTAACAAAAACACAATACATGGAGACGGCCCAGCTTTATATCACCTCTATAAAATGCTTTGTTTCCAAATGGCAGTTTTTTTTATTGAGCCTTGTTGTGAGAATACAAAAATACAACTATTTGTCATTTTCTTGCAGACATAAATAACTTCTGTGGAAAAGTCATTTACTTGAAAATATGTTCAAAAACTTATATTAATCATTCAGCTTTTACAATGACTTAACAAACATATGTGCAACTGTTGGTGCCATATTCACTAGAAGAAGAAGAAGAAGAAGAAGAAGAAGAAGAAGAAGAAGAAGAAGAAGAAGAAGAAGAAGAAGAAGAAGAAGAAGAAGAAGAAGAAGAAGAAGAAGAGGAAGAAGTAGAAGAAGAAGAAGAAGAAGAAGAAGAAGAAGAAGAAGAAGAAGAGGAAGAAGTAGAAGAAGAAGAAGAAGAAGAAGAAGAAGAAAATATCATTTCTATAGCGCCTCTCAAGATAAAAATCACGAGGCGCTTCATAAAAACAAAAACAAAAAATATAAAATTTGTAAAAATATAAAAAAGCATTTCGAAAATGTTTAAAAATATATTTCAAATGAGCAAGAATAGGCAATTGCGATTTAAAAGAAAAAATGTTAAGAAAGAGAGAGAGTGAATAGGAAAGAGGGAAATCAGTGGATCCTGAGGAAGGTGGAATAGGTGGGGAGAGCAGAATAAAGAGAGTGGTGAAGAAGGTCATACAAAAGCCAGCTTGAACAAGTGAGTCTTCAGCTGCTTTTTGAAGGAGACCACTGAGTCCACTGATCTCAGGCTCACTAATAGTAAATACCACTTCAGAATCACATTTATTCTTTGTGCAGGGCTGCTTGTAGCACTGAAACAAATAATTTTATATTTTCATCTTTGTTCTCTTGTTTATAGAGTTTTATTTGGACTGTGCCTGATGAAATCATCCTAATCTCTTCAAATGAATGCAAATATAGATTTTCTCACACTATTAAGAAAGGCTTTGAAATGGGACTTCCACTGCACCTGGGAGTTTTAAACCAAGTGCCTTGCATTCTGACAATCAAACTATTTCAATTAAGTTGTTTTATTTCTTATTATTTGTTGCTACCATGCCAAATGATTTACAATTTTCAAATTAAATGGACAATTTTGGACAATTTTATTAAACTTACTGAGTTGTAAAATAAAGGTAATTTATGTATCCTCAGGTAAAGACACAGGGAAAGTTCTGGTACGGCTTATAAAGACGGGAGAATTAACCCATATGTTCCCCTTATCAACGATGCCCAGCCTTATACAGTTGCATATTTTGAAAGAATAACTTCTCAAATGTATACTCTGATAACAAGTAGACTTTATCTCTGAAGCACTACGATTTACATCTGAAAAAGTCTTGGATGGAAAGGCTTAAAATAATTTACACAGAGTGCAGTTACACATTTATGAAAAAAGGTTGTGTGATTTAGTGATTAAAACAGTATTTACTTGTTCACACATCAAAAACTGCATAAAGTCAAGCCTAAACAATCAATAACATATAAATTATAATAAATTAATTATAAACAGTAAGTGTTGTATCCTTAGTTTAAAGCACAATAAATAACTTATTTTTCTTATTAGTATTTCGATCACATAAAAAAAGCACTGAAACAGGGAGTAAGAGGGGAAAAATATATGTTTTGTTTTCAGATTTAATGCTAATAGGAATGAAAAAAATATCATTGGGCTGCACTGAGCATGTGGGGGTTATAACTGAAGACCTATTATGGAACACCAGTGTGTTTAGCCCTCATTCTGCCATCATCATTAGCCTCAGTCTTTTACAACACCACTGCATTTGAGTTTCCTCCTCAGAAGGGAAGTGCACATTATTTAGAAGGCACAGTAAATTAAGAGCCTGCTTGAAAAGCAAAACGTGACAAAAAAATACTTATCATCACATTCATTTAACATTCCCCTACCTTTTGAAACCACTTATTCCTGGAAAAGGTCACGAGAGCTGCTTTCTATCCAACAGCCACTGGGCAAAAGGTGAGGGATATCCTGCAGGTTACTAGTTCATCACAGGGACATATAGAGACAAAGAAGACACAAACATTTACTCCCTCACAGCTAGGAACAAATTGGCTAGATAATCTGTTTTAAAATTTGGGATTAAAAATACAAGAGAGAATGTGAATGGGAGCAGGAGGTGCTGCTGGAGCAAAGGGAGGGAGGGAGGGTCACCGTGAGAGGGGGATTCTTCATGAATGAATTAATACCGGAACATTTTTGGTGAAAAATAATTCAGGGAGACGGTGGGAACAAGGAGTAAAATAGTTTACTGTTTTTAACCTCCTTGGGCCCTGTGTCCACATATGTGGATATTGGCTCCTTGCACTTTAAAATTTTATTTTCTTCTTCTTACACGTTTTTGTCATTATTTATAGACACTTTATATTGACTTAGATAAAAAATATTTATTTGTTGCCTTTCTTTTTTTTAGGATATTTGACAACATTTTATTTAATTAATTTTGATTTAATTTAAATGTTTGTAACTTTGTTTCTGTTAATTACAGTCGACTAATCTGTAAATGCTAGATATGATTCTTCTTTTAAATCAAACCAAATACAAGTTTGGGTCCCAGGAGGTTGAAACAGTACTTCTATGTTTACCTGCTTACACTAGAGATATTCTTCTGCAACTACTACATCAGATTGTGTCTGTGCACCGATTACTGTCAAATGTATCTGCCAGTCAAACAGGGATCATTGGGTTCAATTGAAACTTTAGTGGACTGTATACAAGAGGTGCACTCATGGTTGGCTTCCCATTGTTTGGCTTTTAATGGGAGCAAAACCAAGGTCATCGTTTTACCAAAAATGAGCTCCAGCTGCATAAAGGGGACCTCCTATTGTTTGCCCAATCGGAGACAACTGCAATCTCAGATTTGGGTGTTAAGTTAGATTCTGCAGAAACATTCGACTCCCAAATAAATACAGCGGTCTGTTCTCGTTTCTTTCAGCTTCAGTGGTTGTCTAGGATTAGGTCGAAGAAGCTCTCAAAAAGTATTTCGATTGTAATCTATGCTGGACTGAGTCACTCCACACTTTCATGGCTGCAGATGGTCCAAAACGCACCAGCAAGTTTTATCTTTGGAGTGAAGAAGTGGGAGCATAACACATAAGACTCTACAAGGGCTACCTGTGAAAAACAACATAGAAATCAAGGTTCTAGTCAATGTCTTCCATTCACTTGCTGGAACCGCTCCTCCCTGCTTATAAGCGCTTATTAAAATAAATAGATCTCTTTGTTTCATGGACAAGGATCTGTTGGTGGTCCCTAGGTCTAGACGTGAATTGCCGAGGTGATCGAGCATTTGCAGTACTTGGCCTGAAACCTGGAACAAGGTCATTGTTCATCAGACAATCTAAATCAATCTGGAGTTCTAAGCCTTGTCTTAAGTAGCATTTTAGATCAATCTGCTTTATTTATTGGGTTTTATATTTATTCATTCCATTTTTATTGTTTTTCAGTGAGTCCTATTGTCACATTTCTTTGTATGGCGCTCAGCTTGTTGGGCTCCCTTGATTGGTGGCAGATAAAGTGATATGCAAATGAATTAATTAAATGAAAATAAAATGAAGTTTTTGGCCAACAAGGTAAAAAGTAATATCAGATAAATCCTTCACAAAATGTAACCCCTAAATCAGTCATTTGATCCATGGGACAGATGATTACATTTAGCTGGCAGTGGTGAACCTATATGTTATCCAGATTTTTTTGTTACAGGCAAAAACAGCAATGTTTAAAACCCCACTCATCAGCTGAGGCTTTAATGCTCACAGTCGCTGAAATAAGAGTGAGCGATGATACTTGAAGTAAATGTTTATTGACATTGGTGGCTCAAGTTCAACTTTTGTTTCTTTAACATCAAATTTTCTCCTTTTCATTCTTTGTACATGAATCCATCCTCCCTGTTCCTTCACTAATGGATTAAAACCCCTTAAATGTGCACCAGAATGGAGTTACCTGTACCAGAAACTGCTCATGCATATTCACGCTTCTTTACAGCAGAGCAGGTTGAATCTCACTTGTGTTTAAGCAGGTGCTGATACTGCAGAAGATTAAGATCTGTAACATACTCTCCTGAGCCAACCATATGCAGCTCTGCTAAAGTCATTTGTTGCACAACAAACGTGTGTGTTTCTGAGAGGATCCTGATGTCATACTTGTGCAGTGGCACCAATGTGTGTGCTCCACATGCTCCACCTCCAGCACTTCTACTGTAATTAATTGGCTGGGTGAAAGTGCTGAGCCAGCACAGCCCACACTGGGACGCCAAACAGAAAACACACAAATCTTTACGTGCACCTCCAGATATTTGTTGCACATGTACCCAAGATTGTGTGAGTCATCTGTGGGTGCAGAAATCAAAGGTTCTGTCACAGCATTGAGCATTCCCATTTTCCCGTCAGCTTTCATTAACCAACCTGTCAACTAACAGCTGTAACGCTGCTCTTACAGCTTGTTTGTAGTTGTTCTCCCCCACAGCCACACAGATTAAAGTTGCTGAATAACCGAGTGAGACACGCACCAAATTAACTTCAATGGTGTGTGAAATTTTTAAACAACTATGTAAGAGATCAAGAAATGTAAAATAGGATAATTTCCTTGTTTTATTTTGGGAGAGTTATGTGTGAATTATCTGCAGCTTATAGAGACACCACGGTCAGAGGAGGCCTGTGATTTTTTTTCATCTGGAAATCACTGCAACACTATCTCTCTTGCCAGGGAATAGTTCCACAAACACACCTCCAGATGGATGCCTGACACACACACACACACACACACACACACACACACACACACACACACACACACACACACACACACACACACACACACACACACACACACCTCTTACTCGCTCCACCTCATCCTTTCTTGTTCTCCTCCTTATCCTTCTTTCTTCCTCCCTCTGTAGGGTATATTCCCCCTCCATTCTCCTTGGTGCAATGCTGCAGTCAGTGCACACACACACACACACACACACACACACACACACACACACACACACACACACACACACACACACACACACACCATCAGCGTGGCTGCCAACTGTCAGCTCGCCTATTATTTTATAACATTTTCACACCGCTCTGATCACAGCCATTTTAATAAATGCTTAATGTCACCTAAATGTCGTACAACTGAACTCATAACAAAACAATGTATTACAATTTTCTGTCAATAAATGATTATGAACTAAATTAATACCATGTTTAGACTTAATATTGTTTTTCTAAACAATTCTACTACAAGGCTTGGGTGTAAACTTTGGAACCACTCCATTTGGCTAACCTTAACATAAAGGAACTCACTTTTTTTGTTAAGTAAATAATGAAATAAAAGAACATGAATTTGTCAGCTTTGTGGTCACAAAGATGTTTTTTTTAATAGAGAGCCTAAGTCACTCCCATCTACTTCCGGACCATGGGTCCCCGGAAGAACGAAAAAAATGATTGCATGTCAATGGGGCTAAAAACGCTATCTTCTAATTCCGCTTGTTGTGTGCCATGGATTTCACATATGATGTCCGTGAATTTTAAAGACGCATTTTGATACCAAGAAAGTTCTTATTTTCAAACGGGGGGAAGCTTTATTTTAGGTTTTGTGGGAAAATAAGTCCAGAACCACAAATGCGCATCATTGAACCAGACACGGAGAAAAACAGGGAAAATGTCTGTAAGCATCGCCCATATTTCTAATAATTAAGTCTGAAATTTGTGGTTAAGACAACTGGAATAATTTCAGATATGCTATCTACAAGGGAACTTCTCTAAATAAGCAGTTTTATAGTTAAAGACAACTATAAAACTATATAAATACTATTGAGTACAGATACTCAATTAAATACACAAGCCTAATGTGTAAATCTTTAAGAGCAAGTGCAGTCAATAATTTCAGTTTTTGTTAAAATGTACATTTTATTTTGTTCTTAGTTTTTTTGCCAGCTTGAGTTTTCAGTCTCCAGCAGCCTGCTTGTCTCTTTTCTGCTGTGGCAAAGCATACACCCCAAATTGCAATATTCAGCTCTGCCAGTAGGTGGCACAAACACCACATTGAAGTAGATATCCTGTTTTCAACATTACAATTAGTCAACAGTGAGCGTGTTTGAATGAGGAAGGAACTTTTGAGCATGCACACTAGCTGTCTTCTGTAGCAGGGGTGCTGTCGGCCATCTTCTCAGAGGCATTCAATTCACGGATGCTAATTGGCCCAAAAGTTTCCAGTTCTCCCTATAATCACATGCAATTAGTTGTTAAGCTGCCATTAAGGGGCACTTTTCACAGTGCCCCAAGAGGGAAACTAGTGAGTCTGGTGCAGGAAATTATCTGTTTAATGAGAGACTGCTGATGAAAATGTGGAGGCAATCATTCAGATTGGATGTAGGCTATCACAACCACAACCTCCCAACCTTCTAGTCAAGGAACCACCTCTCAGAGCTTCATTTACCATCAAACCGCCAAACGGGACCTGCCCCCTTCACGTCATCACGTTCACCCTTAAAACTGATACCACTCTTCCTCTCTCCACTCAGTCATCTTTTCTTATCAAGATTCATGCCGAGTATTCAGAACTTCCCAGCAAACTTTATATACCGTCACCTGACCAGTAAGCCAGCACACCCACTCGTTCTTGTTTCCCTTCCAGACACAAGCAGACGTCTCAAGATTAGACCCAGCGTTCCCACTTCCACGTTTGGGTCTCATCACACACCACATTGAACTCTCTCTCAGCTCATTCCACGTCTAGTCTCTGACAAACAGTATAGGTCCTCACAATTAACCCACCCACTGTCTTTATGGGTGACCCCGCGAGGAAAGTTGACCATTGAGCAGGATTGATGGTTTATCCCTTGAGGTCCACGTGGCAGGGGTGAGGTGGTGCTCACTCTTCACCTCTGCCATATGGACTTCAAAGGATAAACCATCAACCCTGCTCAATGGTCAACTTTCCTCGCGGGGTCACACCCATTAGGACAGTGGGAGGGTTAAGCAAAACTGACAGCTGGAGGAATATAAATATACACTCACTGGCCACTTTATTGAGTAAACCTGCTTGTTAACACAAATTACTAATCAGCCAATCACATGGTGGTAACTCAATGCATTTAGGAGACATGGTCATGTCAATCTGCTGCAGTTCAAACAGAGCTTCAGAATGGGGAAGAAAGGTGATTTAAGTGACTTTGAATGTGGCATGGTTGTTGGTGCCAGACAGGCTGGTCTGAGTATTTCCGAAACTGCTGATCTTTTGGGATTGTCACACACAACCATCTCTAGGGTTTCCTGAGAGTGGCCCAAAAAAGAGAAAACATCCAGTGAGCACAAGTTCTGTGGGTGAAAATGCCTTGTTGATGCCAGAGGTCAGAGGATAATGGCCAGGCTGGTTCGAGCTGATAGAAAGGCAACAGTAACTCAAAAAAACCCTCGTTACAACCAAGGTATGCAGAAAAGCATCTCTGAATGCACAACACGTGGAACCTTGAGGCAGATGTGCTACAGCAGCAGAAGACCACACCGGGTGCCAGTCCTGTCAGCTAAGAACTGGAAACTGAGGCTACAATTCACACAGGCTCACCAAAATCGGACAATAGCAGATTGGAAAAATGTTACCTCATCGGAAGAGTCTTGATTTCTGCAGCAACATTGGGATGGTAGGGTCAGAATTTGGCATCAACAACAGGAAAGCATGGATCCATCCTGCCTTGTATCAATGGTTCAGGCTGGTGGTGGTGGTGGCGTAATGGTGTGGGGGACATTTTCTTGACACACTTTGGGCCCCTCAGTACTAACTGATCATTGTTGCAAAGACACAGCCTACCTGAGTATTATTGCTGACCATGTCCAGTCCTTTATGACCACAGTGTACCCATCTTCTGATGGCTACTTGCAGCAGGATAATGAACCATGTCATAAAGCTGGAATCATCTCAGACTGGTTCCTTGAACATGCCAATGTGTTCATTGTACTCAAATGGCCTCCATAGTCACCAGGTCTCAATCCAATGGAGCACCTTTGGGATGTGGTAGACTGGGAGATTTGCATCATGGATGTCCAGTCGACAAATCTGCATCAACTGTGTGACGCTTTCATGTCAATATGGACCAAGATGTCTGAGGAATGTTTTCAGTACATTGTTGAATCTAAGTCACGAAAGATTAAGGCAGTTCTGAAGGCAAAAAGTGTACCTCTTACAAGGGGTACCGGGTAAAACCCGGTACTAGCAAGGTATACCCAATTAAGTGGCCAGTGGGTGTATATTGTTTTTTTTTTTACTACCCTTCAAGTCATGGACGGTGGTGCCATAGCGCCCCGTATAGATTAACTGCCCCTATTCCGTTGACAGATTAGAAATGTTGATGTAATTCTTAATTTGTGAAATAAAATCCATCTGGATTTACAAGGCAGCCAATAAGAATTGAGTTAAATAAACTCAATAAAATACCAGAAAACTCAAGATGTAAGCTAAAATCACACCTTTTAATCTACATAAAATGTCCATCCAAATATCCCCATATTTTCTTTCCTCTCAATATTTTTACTTTTAATTACAAACCTGATTGTCTTATTCCATAAACTGTAGTTTATGCTGCATGGTGCTCAGGGATGTACCAGTAGTGATTCCAGTCAGTGTTCCAGTTTACACTGACAGATGTACCAGTCAGTGATTGCAGAGAAAAACATGAACGAACATTTGATGGAAAAGCATCAACCAGAGATGAAGACATGAAGCAGTCGCCTCTGGATGGTGGTCTGTAATGGACTCACTGTGGACAGGCAGAGATGACTCACGGATCCTGATATTGGGAATACTTTTCACCTGACGCAGTGTTTTAGGTGCGGCCATCTAATCAGAGGCAGAATTACCTCCACTGCTGTTAGTACGTGCCAGGTCAATTTAGGTTCAATTCTGTTTCAGGCTGTTTTAGTTATAGTTGAAAAAACACCTTAATTTTTCTGGTGAAGAATTCTTACCTACAGTAAAATAGGTCATTTCTGTCTGCCGGCAACCTGGAGAAAGCCATTTATTCTTTTATCTCTCCCTGTTTGGACGCTGCAGGTCTCTTTTGTCCAGCATTAGTAAAAAGTCATGTCCTCTGTTTCAACTCTGCTGGTGTGCTCAGACGCGACTCGCTTCACTTCAGGTTCAGATTTAGTAATATAGAGGAGTGGGAATTTTTTGGCAATGCACCAACAATGATTAATGTCCACGTTTCTGCTACCTCTGACATCACTCATTTAAATCAATACAAAATTCGGTGCAATAATAGGTTAGTTCTTCATGTCTTACATTTTTAAAAGAGCTAAAAACAAAGTAAAAACAGCAATAACCAAATAACTGTAAAAACACAGGATGATTGCATAAAAGTTAATCATTATTATATTAGGTTACCACCCCATATACAGTGTAACTGTTATTTGGCATTCGTAAATTAAAAAGTGCAGATAAAAATATGCAAAGTAAGAAATGGAGTACAAGTGTTATAAATTACTTAAATCATCATGAAAACAATGAGTTTTAGAGGTTTTAGTTGAGTTGTAAAAACATCCAACTGTGAAAATATTTTATATCTTCATTCATATTTTTCTCAATTTCCTTAATATGTCATTATCTTCTTCCAAGGTTCTGTATGTTTTATTATGCTGGTCACAATCATCTGGGCATCTAAAGGGTTTCATAACACTTTAAATGTGTAGTTCACTTGTTTTATCAACACATTGGCAGTGGTCTCTGGTAGGAATGAATGCCTTGCGAGCCATACTCAGGGCAATAAAAGCCCAGAAACAGCTGGATCAGCACAGACAAGTCTGCTGCTGCAGAGATTGGAAGAACACGGCAGAATTTGGAGTCTTATTTTCTGATATTTGGATATCTCTCCTTGGATTGGATAACAGCAACGCCTTCACAAACAACACAAGCCTGGAGGAGTTTTGCTGTGTGGTGGTTTTGCTAATAATAACGGTTAGCTTCTACTAGTCAGGACGTTGTCTGCTCGTCTGTTTCTTGGACATTAAAACAACAACAACCTTCCTCGTCACGGTTCAAGATGGGTGAGTCCATGAATGTTAAGTGACAGTGTGTTGTAGATCTGTCAGGCTTTTCTAATCCTAGTGTTTCACCGTCTATTTTCTATCAAAGCTAATGCAGGAGATAGGTGTAGGAGACATGTTCAGTCTGCATGAAAAACTGACCGATTAAATTTAGAAATAATATTTTAAAATGTTTGTTCAGAATTTCACAACTTTAAATTAAAAGAGCCCCAATTTTTTTTGTCTAAGCAGCCATTTTTACACACATTTTAATTGTAATAAACACAAATATGTAGATAGTGCAGAGCAGTCTGCATCTCTGAGTTTCAAACAGCTGTTTCAGAGGCACCACTGGCTGCTGTGAACATGGTGGAGGAGTCAAGGAGAAAACGTCGGAGCTCTAACAGGCTAATTAACCCCTAACCTGGCACGTCAGCTGCTTGGTACAGCACAGTTTAGTCCCTACATCTCACTGAAACAGCCACTGAACTTCACTAAACAAATGGAGATGTTTGAGTAATTGGTGAGACATTAATACATTTCAGTAATATTAACTGTGGAAACACAGAGATGTCATGTTATCAAGTGATAATTTAATTGGCCATACAATATAATGTGGACATTTGAACATTAAACTATCATGTTCTATACATGTTTATCACATTTGCACAGTGCTGCACAAACATGACAAACGTGTATAGTGTAAGGACATGATATAATGTTAAAATAATAAAATGATCACATCATAATGTGATATCGCTCTAGTTTTAGTTTGCAAGGGTGGCATCTCAGCGTTTTTGTAGCCAGCTCATTAACAATCTTGATTTTAATATTAATTTGCATTATACGACCGGAAAAGGGTGGCTTGCCAACTCCGGGTCGGGGGAGAGGTCCTACCTCAAGTGGAGGAGTTTAAGTATCTCGGGGTCTTGTTCACGAGTGAGGGTAGGAGGGATCGGGAGATCGACAGGCGGATTTGTTCGGCGTCTGCAGTGATGCGGACGCTGAGCCGATCTGTCGTGGTGAAGAGGAGCTGAGCCAGAAAGCCAGACTCTCGATTTACCGGTCGATCTACGTCCCAATCCTCACCTATGGTCATGAGCTTTGGGTAATGACCGAAAGAACGAGATCGCGGATACAAACGGCCGAAATGAGTTTCCTCCGTAGGGTGGCCGGGCTCAGCCTTAGAGATAGGGTGAGGAGCTCGGACATTCAGGAGGGACTCGGAGTAGACCCGCTGCTCCTCCGTATCGAAAGGAGCCAGTTGAGGTGGTTTGGGCATCTGGTCAGGATGCCTCCTGGACACCTCCCCGGGGAGGTGTTTTGGGCATGTCCTGCCGGCAGGAGGCCCCCGGGTCGACCCAGGACACGTTGGAGAGGTTACATCTCCAATCTGGTCCGGGAACGCCTTGGCGTCCTGCCGGAGGAACTGGTGGAGGTGGCCGGGGAGAGGACGGTCTGGAGCTCCCTATTTGGGATGCTGCCCCTGCGACCCGGACCCGGATAAGCAGAGGAAGACGATGACAACAAATTTGCATTATGGTGTAACTTTCATTGCCCTGAATGAATGAGAAATGCAAAAATAACTAAATAAATTAAGACGTATATAATTTTTTTTCTTGTTAGAATTTAAAGACTTAAAACCCAAACACCTCATACACATAATCGGGGATGCCTCTTGAAGATGGAGGAATTCTTTCAGCTAAGTTTCAAGATGAGTTTCTTTTTATTATTTAAATTCTCACAGTAACAAACATTTGGTGACACCAACCATCCTACAGGTCTGTCTTCTCTTTTCAGATAAACCCAAACACTAATGATCTTTAAGAAGATAACAGAAAAAGCATCAAAATGGCATTTGTGAATGTTAAACGTTTTATAGGTTCAGCAGTAGCTCAGGAGGTAGAGCGGGTTGTCCAGCAATCAGATGGTTGCAGGTTCAATCCGACCAGAGAATGCTGCTGTTGTGTCCTTGGGCAAGACAATTAACCCGCCTTGCCTGCTGTTGGTGTTTAGAGGGAGCGGTGGCGCCAGCGTTTGACAGGCCTCACCTCTGTCAGTGTGCCCCAGGGCAGCTGCGGCTACATCGTAGCTCATCACCACCAGCGTGTGAATGTCTGAATAACTGACTGTGTGCGCTTTCGGGGGTTGTAGAACCCTAAGAAGGCGCTATACAAATGCAGGCCATTTACCATTTATAAAATGTTCACAGATGAAAACATTCACCGATTTAATTATTGATTTTTTGTTGCCCTTCATTGCATTCCTCTGAAGGAGATTTATTAAGTTTGTGCTTGCATTTAAATTTTTTATTTTTTCACAAATCACCAAAGAATTACAGGGAAGGACAGAGATTCCTGCAGACAGAAACAACTCAAAGGAAATAGAGCAAAAACTTTGAATGGTTGTGTGTGATGTCAGCTGTCCCATCCTCTCCAAAATATCCGAATCTGCCCTGAAAACACACTTCAGTGGCCCAGCTCTCCCTCTTAGCGCTTGCATTATTTTAGTCCCTATCTGCTGCTCCAAAGCTTTCTCTGGGCTGTTTTGGTTTGATAAAAGTGACATTTATTATTGATATCTTCTGATAGGGAGGCCTTGGCTGTGGCATTTGTTTCAACCCAGTCGGACCATGTTTGCAGCACTTAACTTCAGACAAGTTGGAAACCGGCTTGTGTTTTGTGGCTCGGTGAAAAGAACACAATGTCACTACAAGACAGGTGTGCACAGAGGGTCGTTTGTTTTCTTTACAGAAATGTCTCCACGCCAACAAAGTGGAGGTCTCCCAGGAAGTGTTTGTGAAATAGATTCTACGTGCAGCCAGCAGTCAATAAAACATTTATGCTTCCTTTATGTTTGTGTGCATTTGCAGAGTATCTTTGCCCAGTTCCAGTTCAGCAGTGAGCGCGTTCTGCCATCTGATGCACTGCGGAGCGCTCTGGCCAAGACTTTCCAAGACGAGCAACGCTTTCAGCTGGGAATCATGGACGACGCTGCTGAGTGCTTTGTGAGTTTTACATTTGCCTGAAACAAGAATAAGAGACAACAGAGACAAAGAGATACGTATTCTACACAAACTTGTTTTCATATAAATCTTTTAAACTTTCTCTTTTTAATGTCATATTATAGACTAGTGCACTAAAATGGTAAACATGTATATTAACAAAATTCTTTCAAAACATTAGTTTAGAGTTAGATATCAGATGTCATGTTGTCATTCAACTTCTCTAAAAGATTTAAACGCTTGTTTCTATTATTGTAAAATCTTTACAACTCCCTTATTACAGTTTCAGCCATTTCTTTTGGCAGCCAACAGCCAAATTCAGGGTTTTTCTCAGCTTTTTTCAGATCCACATTCTGTGCGTGTGTGTGTGTGTGTGTGTGTGTGTGTGTGTGTGTGTGTGTGTGTGTGTGTGTGTGTGTGTGTGTGTGTGTGTGTGTGCCTCTGAGAGGTGATGTCTGATCGATTGGTAGTAAATGTGTTCAGTCAGGGAATCCGTTGGCTTCTTATGAAATATAGATGCTGCTCCCACGGTCAGATTAACAGGAGCACCAACACAGAGGAGCAGTCCTATCGCGTCAGACCCGTGTCACAACCCGTGCACGCGCATTGGGTCCACAGCGCGCGTGTGAACGGGACTCGCGAGCGAAAATATACATGGCGAGAGGTCATTTGTGCACTGAGAGGGAGCAAACTGTGTCTGTGAGCACACAAGGATGTGCACAAGTGACAAACCTGCGTGCGCGCGTTGCCAACGAGCACACGGCAGAGGAAAACGTGCGCGCGCGGCAGCCTCTGCGCGCTCGGTTCCTAATTCCGCTCGCTCGGCTGTGAGGAGTTTTGGCACTCTGGAGGCGTGGCCTGTGGCAGATCTTCCCTATCCTCTGATTGGTTAGTTTACCCCGCACTTTACTCTCTAGCTATCTATATAAAAAAATCTGATATTCAGCAGTTGCTGGCATAGCTCAGCTGGGAGAGCGGGTGACTCACACTCTGGGGGATCCAGGTTTGAGTCCGGCCAAGTAACATAGAGTTGAAGTCATATTATTCTTTCCTAATTCCTGTGATATTATTTTACAGTTGTGACCGTTCAACTGTCATTAAATGTCCGAATGTTTGCTGGGCAGTGTTTTAAAAAGTGCACATAAGCTAGATGGTTTTAACCAGGTAAAAATAGACTTGTGGGTGTAGGTATGTTCAAGTTTAAAAAGTTCTTGCCTCATTAATGTATTGTTTATTTTTTTCAGCATTTAATTGACAAATTATCCTTTCAAATAATTAATTGATGAGTTACATAATTGTCCATTTAGAATTGTTGAATGGACTGAGTCAAGTTTGGTGCACTTTATATATTTCAAAACATGTTTTTTTTTATTTATTATGCATATAAATAATTTTAATGTTAATTTATTGAAATATTTCTATTTTTTCATTACCTCACCCTTGTTTTGACAAAAACAAGACCTTGCTGGATAATATCATGGAGAAACTATTTGTTCACAGTACTTGGCTCAGTGAGGATCTGTATACCAAAGGAGGAGATACTCAGAAATCTGTCTGCAGATTGTTACAACCCAGACTGGAATTGGTGGGCTGTAATAAGAAAGGAGACCAAACAGAGGAGTGGGGGTTCAACAACTGATTTATTTAACCAAAGTAAGGATTTACTAAAGCAGATCAGTGCAGTCAAGAATTACTGGTGTTTGGGTAGTCCTGAACGTGTTGTGATGCCCCCACCGTCTCATTGGGTTTTCATTTGTGTTTAATTGTGTTTTTCTTCTGTTGTAGGCAGCTCGTTAAGCAGCCTTGGAGGCACCTGGGCTCAGGGTGTGGTGCTGCCTACAAAGCCTACTGTTTTTCTGCTTTCACTGGGTCTCTCCTGTGTGGTGGAGAGTCCTCACTGGCCATTTTCTGTTCACTAACTTGCTTTAGTAAATCCTTACTTTTGTTAAATAAATCAGTTGTTGAACCCCCACTCCTCTGTTTGGTCTCCTTTCTTATTACAGCCCACCACTTCCAGTCTGGGTTGTAACAATCTGCAGACAGATTTCTGAGTATCTCCTCCTTTACACAGATCCTCACTGAGCCATGTACTGTGAACAAATAGTTTCTCCATGATATTATCCAGCAAGGTTCCGTTTTTGTCAAAACAAGGGTGAGGTAATGAAAAAATAGAAATATTTCATTAAATTAACATTTAAATTATTTATATGCATCATTAAAAAAAAACCATGTTTTGAAATATATAAAGTGCACCAAACTTGACTCAGTCCATTCAACAATTCTAAATGGACAATTATGTAACTCATCAATTAATTATTTGAAAGGATAATTTGTCAATTAAATACTGAAAAAAATAAACAATACATTAATGAGGCAAGAACTTCTCTCTCTCTCTCTCTCTCTCTCTCTCTCTCTCTCTCTCTCTCTCTCTCTCTCTCTCTCTCTCTCTCTCTCTCTCTCTCTCTCTCTCTCTCTCTCTCTCTCTCTCTCTCTCTCTCTCTCTCTCTCTCTCTCTCTCTCTCTCTCTCTCTCTCTCTGTGGAAGCCCCACTCTAAGGGAGTTTGCAGTGTATTAGTGAGTCATATATTGTACAACCACAGTCATAAAGTTTTCAACCAGTAGTTTTATTTCAGTATGTATTTTTCCAGTATCACCAAAAATGTAATTTTATATGGTTAAAACCATCTAGCTTATGTGCACTTTTTAAAACACTGCCCAGCAAACATTCGGACGTTTAATGACAGTTGAACGGTCACAACTGTAAAATACCTGAAATTAAGAAAAATTAACATGACATCTACTGCATTTTCCTTGCCCGGACT